>NC_138185.1:7860450-7897950 GCF_964194105.1 Spermophilus citellus | reverse complement strand
TCTGGCCAGTTCAACTCCGTGTACTTCTACTGAAATGGCAGCTGAGCACGGCGATGCACACCTATGATCCCAGTGACTTGGGAGGCTGAGGCAGGAGGATCATGGGTTTGAGGCCAGCCTCAGCAACTTAGCAAGACCCTGTCTCAAAATAAAAAAGTAAAAAGGGCTGGGGGTGTGGGTCAGTGGTAGAGGGCCCCTGGGTTCAATCCTTAGCGCGCGCACACACACACACACACACACACACACACACACACAAGCCTAAAGCTTCTTGGAATTTCCTGGATTTCAAAATGACACAAAAAAGCAATTGTGGGCTTAACAGTTGGGGAAACTGAGGCTCAGGAAGGCCCAGGGCCTGACCCAGCCCCCACATATGGCTGCTGAGCAGAGAGGCCGAGCTTGGCACCTAGGGGTCCTTTCCACTGCATCATGTCGAGATGGGTCAGAACATTTTAAAGAAGAGAAATGCCCAAGTAAAATCGGCCCTTTTTTGTCTTTACAAACATGATATGGTACAGTGTATACAGTGGGTGCTTCATAAATGAGCACTGCTCTATATGAAGCCTGCAGTCATATCAGTGAGTGACAAAGCTGGAGGAGCCTCTGGTTGTAACAGTGGCCAAAAACAAGCGAAATGAAATTTAGCAAAAATAAGAGCTTTTTTTTTTTTTTAACCTACGGGGATAAGGAAGCCCTGTGTCCAGCGGTTCCCATGACCACAGGTTTTTTTGAGTGGTCTTAGAGTTCAACTTCAGGCAATGAAATAACACACCTGCTGAAAAGCACCTGGGAATGAGGATGTTTACCAAAAGAAATACGGAATGTAATGCAAAGAGCTGAGGCGACGCCCTCGGGCTCTGGCACGGTCCTGTGGGGAGGCGGGCAGCTCTGGGAGCCAGCATTGCTCAGGGGCTACTGCACCTTCCAGACTCAAATTCTCTGGGTTCAAATACTGGCTCCCTACCACTCACTGTGTGACCTTGGTGGAGTTACTTAACTTCTCTGTGCCTCGGTTTCCTCATCAGCAGCAAGGCATGATACAACT
Organism: Spermophilus citellus; assembly: GCF_964194105.1. Taxonomy (NCBI): domain Eukaryota; kingdom Metazoa; phylum Chordata; class Mammalia; order Rodentia; family Sciuridae; genus Spermophilus; species Spermophilus citellus. The sequence goes on along the minus strand of NC_138185.1, from coordinate 7,896,905 downwards.
CACGAGGTTGTGGAGAATATTCAATGAGATTATCTGTGTAAATGGCCTTAAGTAGTGTCTGGCACCAAGTAAGTGCTCAGTAAATACAGCGTGGTGAGCGCGACATTGGAACCAGAGTGTTCTCAAGGGAGGGCGAAGAAGATGGCCAGATAATGTAACTATGGAACTGCCAGGCAAGGCGTCTGTCGCCAAGTGTGCATTGGATGCGTGTCTGTGTCCAGCGGAAGGGAAGGCCGCCAGGTGATGCCCTTTGAAGGGGCGGCTCCCGTTTGCCTGGGCCAAGTTGGGATCCCCGAAGGGAGATCACAGGAAGGGTTCAGTGAATTCTATGGGGCTTCTAAGGAAAGATCCCAAACCGAACCAGAGACACCATGCCAGATGGGGCCCGTGCCAAGCCCCAGTGTGCCACTCAGCCACTCACAAAGACACCCTGTGAACACCCGGGCTATGCTACTTGGGAGCCAGCCACCTGGAGTTCTAACTTGGCCCTGAGACTGCCCCCTGGTGGACATATCCTGCAACAGCCTCCGTGAAGTGGGCAGGACAGTGGCTAGGAGGGAGGGGCCCCTGCTCCTGAGGTTAGGTCACTGATTAGCTGACCTGGAGGTCATCACAAGGAGATTGTCCTGGGTGGGCCTGACCTAATCTGGTTTGCCCTTAAAAGAGGGTTTAGAGGTCAGAGACAAAGACTGTCATAAATGGAAGAAGTGAGACCGACAGGCCCCTGGGTTAAAGAAAGCAAGCTGGGTGCTCCGACCTGCCCCTGGGGGACTCGTGGGGGGCCCCACGAGCTGAAGGACCCTGAGCCTCAGACTCACAACTGCAATCCATACATTCCACCCACATCCCAGATGCCCTGGGAGGAGGTGCCACGCCTCAGACAGCCCCAGCCAGCGGGTGGGACGCAGCCCGGATGAGCCTGGACCACGGGCCCAGCTCCCACGGAGCCAGAGGACAGGCGGGCGCGGTCTGAGGCCTCCGCCTCTGCAGTGCTTGGTCAGGTGGCCATGAACAGTGAGAGGCTCACAGGGAGTGGACCTCACCGGAGTCAGGGGACTTCCTAAGGGAGGATGCACATGGTGGCAGGAGGCTCCCCAGGAGTGACGGCCTGTGGCCGAGTCAGTCCACACAGGTCCATGGCCACCCCCAAGCCACCCCTGCCATGCAGGGAGGGACACGGAGGGGCACAGAGGGGTCTGTTCTTTGTGCGGAGAGCTGACCTGCGGGCAGAGCCACAGAGCTGACCCACAGGGCGTCTGCCTGGACGTAGAGTTGACCTCTAGGTTCCCAAGCTCAGGGTGGGGGACAATGACAAAACCTGGGGACACTGTAAAACTGCAGATTCTGAGCAGATTGGGTCAGTTACTGAAGACTGCCCTCTTCAAGAAACGTAAATTAGAAGCCAGTAGAATTCAGATGGCCCCTGAAAGATGAGTCTTACCAGCATTTTCTTTCTGTGGAGGGAAGTGGCGTTGGGCCTCCAGAATGCTGGCTCCTCGGAGGGAGCGGCCGCCTTTGTCCTCTTGACTGCTGTGTCCCCAGTGTCTGGCGAGCCCCTGCGCTGTTCCAGTTTTAGAACATGCGCAGCCAAAGCAGGCGCAAGTTGGCGTGTTTTAAATGAGTGAAGTTGGTGAATCGTGCTTGACAGCTTTATTGAGAGATCATTCACATACTCCGCCATTCACTTGGTGAATGCACACAGTTTAGATGGGGGCGGTGGCCATGCCTGAGATCCCCGTGACTTGGGAGGCCGGGGCAGGAGGATCCCATGTTTGAGGCCAGCCTTGGCAACCTCGAGAGACCCTGTCTCAAATTTGTAAAAAGGGTTGGGTCTGTGGCTCCGTGGTAGAGAGCCCCTGGGTTCAATCCCCGGCATCTGAAATAAGTAAAGCCTACATTTCATTATAGAGTGAAATACATTTCAGGGTACAGTTCACGAGTCTGTGTATCATATTTACTGATTGGCACAATCACCACCAGGATCAAGTTTAGAATATTTACATGACCCAAAAAAGAAAGCCCACACTTGTTAGCTGTCAGTCCCCAAGTGCCCCCAACCCCGCCCGGCAACCACGAATCTCCTTCCTGTCTGGGGATTCTCCTGTCCTGCACATTGCATATAAACGGACTTGTGCACTGAGTGGCCCTCACGGCTGGCCTTCACACAGGGGATGTGTTTAAAGTGCACATGCTTGAGCATGACCAGTACACACTCCTTTTTAGGGACAACTAATTCTTTTTTTGTTTGGGTGCTGGGGATTGAACCCAGGGGCACTTGATTACCGAGCCGCATCCCCAGCCCTTTTTATGTTGAGGGAGGGTCTCACTAAGTTGTGGAGGCTGACCTTAAAACTGCAATCCTCCTGCCTCCACCTCCCAAGTGGCTGGGGTTAAGGTGTGGCCACCACGCTCTCCCAGTGACAACCAGGACTTCCCTGCAGGGTGTGCCACATGTGCGTGTCTGTTTCTCAGTTGATGACACCGAGGTTAGCGGTCAGCCACTTTGTGATGGCTGTTGATTCGTAACTGGCGACCCGTCCCTGTGCTGAAGTTCATCTTCACCCTCGCCGTTGCTCAGCTGACCCACCCCTAGGGGCTGCTCCTCCAAAACCCAAGGTACCACAAGGGCTCTTCAAAAGGGCCTTCCACACACCAGCTCCGGAGAGCCCCAGGGGATCCCAGCTAGTGTGGCCACCAAGCAGAGTATGAGCGCAGGACAACGCCCTAGAGGGATATGGATCAACTTGAGAATTTGCACAAGTTCAGATCCTCGAGGTCCAGCGCTCAGAACCTTCGTAGGAAAACCAACATGGCCATGTGCAGTTGTCTGTGCCATTCACAGTGAAATAAAGCTAGCAGCAGAGCTAACCCATAAACAGGGCGTCTATGGATAGACTTCAGGCCCCCAGCACGGGAGCAGGAGAGTATTAGGTGAGTTGAAGAGACCTTCAAACATGCTGTTGATCCATCTTTCCCGCATTGTAGAAAACCCCGGAGGTCATCAGCCGGCCGGCCAGAGGAGAGTCTTCTTTGGCTCCGAGTTTTAGAGGTTCCATCCACGACTGATCAACCCTGGGATTTGGATCTCATGGCGGGAGCATGTGGCAAAACTGCTCACCTCGTGAGGAGGACATGAAAGACGGAGAGGAAGTGGCCCGAGGCTCCCATCTGCCCACCAATAACCTGAACCCCCCCCCAGGCCCTGCCTTTGTGCCAGTGGGGGGAGGGCCAAGCTAGGGAAGGAGCCCAGGGCCCAGGGCTCTACCGCGGAGCTCCTCCCACCCCGCGGCCCGTTATGAAAATATGCAAAGTACCAGAGAGAAAAGCCAATAAAAGGAGAAATGCAAATGATCCTTACGGTAAAGGTCTTTGAATTAGTAATCAAGACAGACAACGTGGCCATGAGACGCCCCCCCACCCCGGACGACAGGCAGCATAACATAACCAATCTGACACGGACGGAGCCCGGGCAAGGACGGCTCCCCACTGACCGCAGGCTACAGGGGTCTGTGCCCTGAGTGGCCATCATCTCTGGAGATTTTCCTTCTTTTTTCTATAGATTCTTTTTCTAAAGTTTCTGAAGTTGCATGCGACTCCCAAGGACACCAGCTTCTTTGACCTCAGTCGTCTTGGGAAACATTTCTAGACACAAACACCTATTTTTGTTTTTTTCCGGGCGTCTCTGAAGTTCAGGGTCAACCCAGAGGCCCAGGGGAGAGTCGGAGGAGCCCAGTGTCCGGGAACGAGCGCTTCAGGAGAGGAACCGAGAACCAACTCGCTCCGGGAAGGAGAGTCCAGCCACGCAGGCGTCCGCTTGCCAGGGGGCCGGGGGCTGGGCGCTCTGGGGCGCCCTAACGAGAGCCATGAATTATGTATGGCGGCTGCTGAATATTTCATCCTGCCAAACGGCGGCTTGCCCACGTGCAGCTGGAGGGAAAGAAGACCTGGCCGCCTTGCTCTCCTCGGCTGCAGACCCCAGCACGGAGTCTTCTGCGGGGAAAGATGTCCAGGGCAGCAGAGGACGTGATGGGGGTGTCGCTGGCTTCGCCCCCTGCGTGGGCCTCCCCGGTCCTTCAGACCCGCGGACCTTCTGCAGTGCTGGACATGCCAGGGTCAAAGCTGCCTCAGGACCCTGGGTGATGCCTGAGGGGGTTTGTGTCCCCTGGGGCCACACAGTGCGTGGGAAGGACAGCAGCCACGGTGGCATTTCAGGAGGGCCCTGCGTCCTCTCTCGGCTTCCCCAGCGCCTCTCCCTCACTGCTCACTCGCTCACTCTCTCCCTCTCGCTTGGCTGTTGGCCGGCTGCTGGAGACACCTGCCAGCCCCTCTGGGCACTGTCCCTGTGAGCACCAGCCAGGGCGGGGCAGGGGGCGGGGAGGAGGGCCACCAAGGCCAACTCACAAAGCACCCTCCGGTGTCAACCACACACCACAGGTGTCACCTTTGCCTCCCACAAGAGACCGAGAACCGATCATTGTGCAAGGCCATTTTTTGGTGCAATTTGTTTGTGATCACTTTTCAAGTAAGGTCTGGCTCTGTGCGTGAGTGTGCACGTGCAGGTTTGATTCCACCTCCAGCTGGGGCAGGTCTCCGTGTGTGTGTGTGTGTGTGTGTGTGTGTGTGTGTGTGTGTTCTTGGACCCAGTTTAAAATCAGGTGGCCAGCTGGGTGTGATGGCGCTCGCCTGTAATCCCAGGGGCTGGGAGGCTGAGGCAGGAGGATCTGGAGTTCAAGGTCAGCCTCAGCAAGTTAGCGAGGCCCTAAGTCACTCAGTGAGACCCTGTTTCTCAATACGAAAAAGGGCTGGGAGGGGGCTCGTGGTAAAGCGCCCTGGGTTCAATCCTGGTACCAAAAAATCAATAAAGTAAAATCAGGGGGTCAGAGGTGGTGTGTTGGGGTGTGGTCTCCCCAAGTTTACAGCCTCACAGGGGGTGCCAGGAAGGCAGTGAATGCTGGAGACAGTCCCTGCCTGGGTCACTGCTCCTGAGTTCCTGCTCCAGGCTCCCAGGCCGGTCCCAGGTGTCCCCGCAGCCCACCCGCCCCGTGCCTGTGGGGGGACGCTGTCCACAGAGGCCGCGGCTGCCCGGGAAAGCCCCAGCACAACTTCTCCCTGGCCGAGGCGGCAGGACCTCTCCCTGCTGTCCACCACGCACGAGCCCTGGGCGGTCCCAGCCTCACCTGCAGGAGCTGGGTGGGAACACAGGCTGGGCCTCGGGAGCTGGTCCTTCGGCAGGTGAAGCAGGACAAGGAAAACCCAGCCTGGGAGCCACAGTGGACGGTGATCTGAGCGCAGAGTCACCTGGGGTCATCCGATCCTCGGGCAAGGGACCCCTGCACAATCCCCACACGGGCGCTGGTTGTCACCGAGCAAATTCATGGCAGGATGCACAGCCCAGCAACTGGAGGCTGAGGCAGGAGGATCCCAAGTTCCAGACCAGCCTGGGCAGTTTAGCAAGACCCGGTCTCCAGGTGACATAAAAGGGGCTGAAGGTGTAGCCCAGTGGTCAGACGCCCCGCTCTGTTCCCCTGTGTGTGTGTGTGTGTGTGTGTGTGTGTGTGTGTGTGTGTGAACAGTTCTCCTCTTAAATGGTGGCACACTGCACCTGACATTCCAGGGAGGCTGAGGCAGGAGGACGGCAAGTTCAAGGCCAGTCTCGGCAACTTAGGTCCTAAGTAACATAGCAAAACCCTCCTTCTACATAAATGATGAAAAGGGCTAGGAATGTAGTTCAGTGGCAAAGTGTCCTTGGGTTCAATTCTCAGTATCCCCCCAAAAAAATCAGCATTAAATCAAACAGACATGAGGTTCCCGACACGGTCCAATGCAGCTATAATGTCACTTGTGTGGTTTTCATAACTGAAACACTTTGCTCAAATATAATTATGAGAAAACCAGTGAACCCCGGCGGAGGAACCCTCTACAAAGCAGTTTGTATTTACTCTTCAAAAATGTCAATATTATGAAACACAACACAAAGCCGAGGAATCGTTCCACATGAATGGAACTGAGAGAGACCAGGCGCCTGAGTCTAGAGTCCTAGGTGGGGGCGGGAGGTTCTGACAAGCACATCATTGGGACAATGGTGAGATTTGGCGGGGATTGAACCCGTGGTACTTCACCCCGAGCTACATCCCTCATCATTTTAATTCTTTAAAATTTTGAGACTCTTGTAAGTTGGGCTCTTGTAAGTTGCTGAGGCTGACCTCAAACTTGCCATCCTCCTGCCTCAGCCTCCTGAGTAGCTGGGATCACAGGTCTGAACCACCACACCCCGCTGGGTGAGATTCGTGTGTGTGTGTGTGTGTGTGTGTGTGTGTGTGTGTGTTTCCTGATAATATTGTAACAATGTTCAACATTCTGAATTCGTAACTGAAATATGGTTGTATAAGGGAATGCATAAGAGAACGTCCTTGGTTTTCAGAACAGATGCCCAGGTCCAAAGTGGGCGAGGGGCTTGCTCTCCGCAACTCATCCTCAAATGGCTCAGGAAAAAGAAAACAGCAAAGGCCGGGAGGGCTGAGGCCCCCTGGGCGAAGGGTGACCTGAGCCTTCCACGCAGCTCTGTTCTAGGTTTGAGAATGTTTTCAAAATTTAAAAAATAAAGAATAAAAGCAAGTGAGCGAGTACATGATGCAGCGCTCTTCTCCTTTCAGAGAGGGAAAAAGAAACGGCCACTTTCCCACAGCAGGCATCTCCGTGGGCAGTGAAGTGCGCCCAGTGTTCCTCAGACAGCGCGTGTGACACTGAGGATGTCACAAGACACACTCTAAAGACGGAAACAGGAGCTGCCTCGCCTGAGAGAGGCCCTGGGTTCCACTCCCAGCACCAAGAAAGAAGGAAGAAAAGGAATCAGAGGGACTGTCGGCATCACCGTTTTGTTTCGTGAAACTTCAGTTGTATGTAGTTAGGTGTGGTCCCAAGTGTCTGCACCACGCACAGCTGTGTGCGTTAACGCATCCCTACTACGTGCTGCAGCCGTGATGCTATGGTTGCCATCTGCCCGGTCATCTCTGTGGGCTGTGGTCCTGCATAATTAATAGCAAACACATCCATTCTCAAGTGTCCCAGTTTAGATTATAATCATTCTTAAACAGCTTTAATTCCATTTTATAGGACAGTATAAACGATAGACAGAAATAAAAAATCATAGCTTTTTCTGGTTTTGTTTTGGTACCAGGGATTTAACCATTGAGCCGTATCCCCAGCCCTTTTTACTTTTTATTTAGAGATGGGGTCTGGCTAAGCTGTTGAGGGCTTCGCTAAATTGCTGAGACTAGCCTGGAACTTGTGATCCTCCTGCCTCAGCCTCCTGAGTCGCTGACAGTACAGGCGTGTGCCACCATATCTGCCAACACATGGGCTTTTAAAATATTCTTTACCCATGTCAGGTGCCTTGGTGCACACCTGTAATCCCAAAATCTTGGGGAGGCTGAGGCAGGAGGATTCCAAATTCAAGGCCAGCCTCAGCAATTTAGTGAGGCCCTAAATAGCTTAGCCAGACCCTGTCTCAAAATGAACTAAAAAAGGCTGGAGGTGAATCCCTGGGTTCCATCCTGTGGGTGGGAGTCTGCCCACATCAGACTGAGTTTTGGGGGGAAGCTGGTAGACTCTTACCGTGGACTCTGAAGTGCTAAGTCTCACAGTCCCTGCACATCGCCCCCGGGGGGCACCAGACTGCACCTTCCCTCCCGACACCAAAGACTGAACTTGGTTTCCAAAATGTCTTCTGACAGCCAGTCAATGATGGAGTTCCAGGAGGCTCAACTGGGTTTTACCTCACAGGAGACAGCCCCCATCACTTGGTGACATGCTGTCCCAGGACAACAGCAAGGACTGTCCTGAGAGCAAGGATGTCCCCGGCTTCCTGCGAAGCCGACTCTCCGTCACCGAAACACTTGCGGCTTCACCCTGAACGTGAGCCTCTCAGCCAGCTGTGTGTGGTCACCAGCCACACACAGCACCAGCTCCATTTTGGGGGTCGAAGGAATGTTTCAGCTCCTCACCATTGTTCAGTGGACCCCGAAACCCAGAATCAAGTAACTGGTGTTGACTGGCCCCCCTTAATGAGGTGAGGGTTCTATGCACACAACCAACTTACCCAGAGGCTGGTTTTTAAGCTGGGGTTGGGGGATCAGGGTTACCCTCTGACCTGGTTAGGAAAGGGCTGGTGGGAAGATCCATCAGCCAACTGCAGGGTGACAGACTCAGAAACAGTTGAAGAAACATGGGGTGCACACTCCTAATCCCACTTACTCGGGAGGCTGAAGCAGGAGGATCTCAACTTCAAGGCCAGAACCTGCAACTTATTTGAGAACTTGTCTTAGAATAAAAACTTTAAAAGGGGCTGGATGGGCTGGGGATACAGCTCAGTTGGTAGAGGGCTTTCCTCGCATGCACAAGGCCCTGGGTTCTCTCTCTCTCTCTCTCTCTCTCTCTCTCTCTCTCTCTCTCTCACACACACACACACACACACACACACACACACACACACACACACGGTGCTGAAGTGCAGGTGAATGGTAGAGCACTGGTCTAGCACACGTGAGGCTCTGGGTTTGAGCTTCTGTACTGAGAAAACAAAACAAAAAATGGCTTAGGAATGTTGTTTTACCTCAGGCCTTTTCGATTTCCCAGTATGAACTCAATTTGATGCATAGGGGCAGATTACAGAGGTGGTGATAAATAGACAATAGCGAATCTGAATGTCAGGAGACGCACTCTCCTGTCAGACTCCTGGCTCCAACAATCAGGAAGAATGCTGGTGCCAATGCTGGGGACACCGTGTGTCATCTTTTATGCTATCAGAATTAGCTATTTTAAATGTCACCTTCCGTCAGCCCACACAGGTACCCACACTCAGGTGCAGTAAGTGCAGACAAACCAGGTGTTCACCTCTCAGTGGTCACAGTAGGGAAGCAGGGACCTTGCCATGACGCAGTGTCCCCTCTACCCAGCTCCTAGGGTGGGTGTTCGGCATGTATCTGTTGGATGATCTCATATAATTTCAAACAAGAAAGTAGCCTTTTTGCAAGTCTATCTTTATTTGTAAAAAATAATATACAACTAAAGCTAATTTGATTTTTTAAAATCAAAGTTCATTTAGTGATAATGTACATTTTATAATAAAATTGTAGTAAAATACTGACATTTGATAGTTTAAACAAAGTATTATTCATGTAAAAATCATGTTATATCATGTAAAATTTAATTAGAAAATTCATAGTTCACAAAAGTACATATATTTTGTTGACAGCTTGAGAACATTATCATAAACTTACTTAAGATACACAACAGAATTCACAGTTAGGCTTGACATTTAGTACTGTAAGATTTCACACTGGACCCACTGATATTTGTGTTAATAAGGTGCACTTGAAATAATCGATTCAGACTACCTACCAATGAGTTGATATTTTATTGTATAACCAATCTATTGGTTTTACAATCTGTCTAGTAATCAATTATTCCGCCAATAATTTAAAAGACAGAGATTGAGTTGAAAACACCATTGACGTATCTCCTTAATGGGATAGTTAAAATAAAAAGCATTAGCAGCCTTGATCTCCATTTTCATGAACAGATACAAGATAAATCTGTATTTTACAGTTAAAATTTGTACAAAAGTCAAGCCCTGAAGTATTTTTTCCCCAAGAGAAAAGTTCTAATGTTAAAACTTTGTTAAAAAAAAAAGGGGAGGGGGAGAGGGGGGGAGAGAGGGAGAGAGGCAGAGGGAGAGGGAGGGGGGCAGGGGGAGGGGGGATGGAGGGAGAGGGAGAGGGAGGGGGGCAGGGGGAGGGGGGATGGAGGGAGAGGGAGAGGGAGGGGGGCAGGGGGAGGGGGGATGGAGGGAGAGGTAGGCAGAGGGAGAGGGGGGGGCAGGGGGAGGGGGGATGGAGGGAGAGGGAGAGGGAGGGGGGCAGGGGGAGGGGGGATGGAGGGAGAGGGAGGCAGAGGGAGGGGGAAGGGGGAGGGGAGGGAGGAGGGGGGAGGGAGGCAGAGGGAGAGGGGGGAGAGGTAGCATGTAAAGTGTTCTTACTTAATGTTGGACCCTCGCACCAACCACATTCTGTCAAACAGGAATGGAACCTTCTGCGTCTACCGACCTCTTGCCGCTCAAGAGTGCAGTTTCTAAGACTCGGAATGTCAGAGCAGGAATGCCGCTGCCAAGGGGGCAGCTGGCGGTTTCCGGGTGACATGCCTAGTGGTGATGTGAACAGCACAGTGCCGTCCTGAGTCCAGTGGCTGCACTTCCTCAGGACTTGGCTTCTTCATATGCTCCACCATGAATTGAGAGCGTCCTTCAACACGGAGTCACGGGGATCTTCATTGTTTTAACAGCACACCGTTGTCACAGGGTGTCCACACTAGCCCTACGAAGGTTGATCAATAAATAACTCCTCGAGCCCGGGGCTCCCAGCCTGCATGCTCTGCGTCTGCACGAGACCCAGCGGGCCAGCCAGGGCTGAAAGCAGCAGCTTGTACCCTGTCCTAGGGGAGGGGTGGGAAGTAATAAATAGCCAGGAGCCCGACCTGCGGCGGACGAGCATCTCATAAAGTGAAGACAGTTTCCTAGAAATCCACAAGGAAAACCCCACTGTTTTCTGTATGAAAGTGCACGTTTGTCTTGTGTGTGAAGACCTTTTTAATCCAGGGTGACCGTACCAGGGAGGACGTGGAAAGCCATCAAAGCACACCCACGACGGAGGGAGCGACTCCAGTGGGGCCTGGAAAGAGGCTGGGGTACAGCTCCTAGGTGAGCAGCCGTCACAGCCTCAGGACTGGGGACGGAGCTCCTTGCTGTGCAATTTGGGAAGCAACTCCTGGAAATGGCGACCGGCTTCTCAGGAATGGGGTAAAGATACATTTGAGAAAACAAGTGGTTAAAATTAACAACAGAGGAACAACACTGGAAAAAATCAAAACACAATATCGGGAACAGAAGGACTGAGGTCCCCAGTGTACAAAGGAGGCCACCAGCCCTCCTCACATCAAATTTAAGAACATACAGGGAACACCGACGGGGCTCTGCACAGCAGGTTCAACATGCAGCCACTTCAAACAGAAATGACCCAGCACCTCACGCAGGTCTGGGAATGGGCGCCAACATCCAGTTCTCCAGAGAAAAACACAACAGCACGTGATTTCACAAGCCAAGGCCCCTTGTTTTAGACTTAGATCCAGCTCGGAGTCCTGGGTTTAACTCAGCAGCACTGCCCACTTTAACCCCAGGTCAAGGCCGCAGCCCTCTTCCATGCCCACCCCTCGCCTGCTTCCCAGGTATATGCTCCAGGCCTAGCCAGGCCCCAGTCCCCAGAAAACCTCAGCTACGGCTTCACAAGGTTATGATTGTCCCATCTTCCTCCAGGAGTTTCTGATCTGGAGCTCGGGTGTCGAATTCCGTGTTTGTGCCACTTGCTACGGGTGCTAAGCTCACGTCGTGGGAAGGAATAAAACCGTTCTGTCCGGACTCAAAACTGAGTTCTATCTGTGTTAAGGACTCCAGGCTCTCGGCCTCGGGGACGGCCTTGGGAATCTGCTGTGGCACGCCATTGTCCTCAATGACGATGTCGTCTTCATCGCTGTCCTCGTCCTCTGGCTCCAAGCTTGGTTCCATCTGCTGCGGGTAGCCCACAAGGCTGTTATCGGTGGACTGGCCGGAGCTGCCGGAAGTCCGACTGTTCCTGACAACGTTGTTCCTCTGGTTCGCTGGTCTCACCGTGATGATGAGGTTGCGGCTGTTGGCGATCATCATGTCAGTCACTTGGTCAAGACTCTTCCCTGAGACTTCGATGCCGTTGACCTCTAAGACCTCGTCATTGACAGCCAGCAGTCCTGTGCTTTGAGCCAGACCCCCTGGGACGAGCCTGGAGATGAAGATCCCAGGGACCTTCTCCAGCCCGTGTGGCGTGACCCGGACACTTGAACCGTCCCGGATGTAGAACCCCAGGGGCTTCTCGGTGCCGTATTTGTACAGACGAACCCGACGGTGTGTCTCCGGGAGAATGTCCACGTCTATGATGGAAGACACGGGCCTGAAGTCCTGGGGCATACTGATGACTATGTGTGGCTTTTTTCTGTGGTTGTCAGGACGTAACACATTGGTCAAAACGTTCTTCTTCTTTATCAGCGTGTCTGTACCGAAGGCACTGTAGTCTGCTTCTTCTGTTTAAAAATAAAATAAAATAGTTACAGAAACACTGTAGAAATGACTATTTGCCGCAGTTCAATCTGTACAGGGAGGACAACTCGAATGTACTTGGTACATAAACTAAATATCACATCATTCTAGTCAGGACATCACAGTGCGATGTGCCACACCCCAGAACAGCCACTAGGGGGCCTCTCGCTCTCACATCACAAAGTCACCCGAGGTCTAGTTCAGCTTGACACATGGCAGTGACTGTGGCAAACAAAGTTCTAATAGGTCTTTACTTGTTGTTTGTTTGTTTTTAAGATGGGTCTCACTGTGTCGTCCAGGTGGTCTCAGGCAATCTTCCTGCCTCCGGAAACACAGGCAGAGGCTGAAACACAGGCAGAGGCTGCTCTGCCCGGCAACACATGCATTCTTTACACATCATTTTAAACCAGCTACTTTAAATGTTTTTCCTTCATTTGTTTAAAAGACTTCCAATTTGCATGCTTATAATCCACTCAAGGACACAAGAGGGATCCTTGATTCCCAAGTAAATCAATTCCAAGCAAAATCCAATAATCAACGCTGGAGAGGCTCTGGGGGAAGAGGAGCCCTCGCACACTGTTGGGGGGACTGTGAACTAGCACAGCCACCATGGGGAGGAGCCCAGAGGCGCCTAGAGACCAGGCCCGGAGCCACCACAGGGGCTGGGCTGCTCCACTCCTCAGTCTTGAACCTGAAGAATTGCAGTCCTCTCACTACAGGGACACACATGCCCACGCTCACAGCCGCACAACTCGCAACAGCCCCACCAGGGTCAGCCCAGGTCCTCAGTGGATGAATGGATAAAGAAAGTGTGGCACTTATGCCCTGGAGTTCGATTCAGCCACCAAGAAAATGAACTTGTGGCATTTGCAGGAAAATGGATGGAACTTGGGAACATTATGTTAAGCAAAATGACCCAAACTCAGAAGGTCAAGGGTCGTGTGTTTTCCCTCCCAGGTGGAAGCTACAGAGGAAAGAGGAGAAGAAAGGTGGCGAAGGGGAGGGACAGGTGGCACAGGGGAGGGCCAGGGGAAACTGAAGGGAGATCAACAGAGGACAGGGATGGAAGGAAGAGGGGAGGGATCCTGCAGACACGGGGTCACACAGGCCTAATGGACCGTCTTACGTGAGCATGGGCAAACCTGTGACGACAAATCCCACCACGTACAACTACAGTGCACCAATCGGATATGGAAACAAGAACAAATCAAGTGGTTAGAAACAGGGCAGATAGTGTGATTAAACGAAGCTGGCGTGTAGCAAATACTTTGGGATTTTGATCTGCAATTGACTCTCTCCCTTGGTTTTGTATAGGTTTTTTTTCCTTTTCTTTTGCGGGGGTGGTACCAGGGTTTGAACTTGGGGCACCCGCCCACTGAGCCGCATCCGCAGCCCTATTTTGTATTTTATGTAGAGACAGAGTCTCACTGAGCGCTTAGCACCTCGCTTTTTGCTAAGGCTGGCTTTGAACTTGCATTCCTCCTGCCTCAGCCTCTGCATGCCGGCACCACCTACGGGTTCCTAATCTTTCATTTTCCCAAAGAGGCAGAGGTATAGACAGGAGCGGTGGCACAGCCTATAATCCCAGCAGCTCAGGAGTTGGCAAGTTCAAAGTCAGCCTCAGCAACTTAGCAAGACACTGTTTCAAAATTTAAAAAAATTTTTTTTAACCGTGGGGGACTGGGGATGAGGCTCAGTGTTCAGTGCCCTGGGTTCAACTACTGGTATCAAAAGAGAAAAAGAAAAAAAAATGAGGCCGAGGGTAAGATTTTTAACTTTTCTTCAGTGTGTGAAAGACAAGTGCGCTGGCACCCGTGTCACAGTGACAGACAAGGAACCAAGGCTCTGGCAAACCCGAGAGCTTCTGCCCACGTGAGATGGCATAGCTTCGCCACAGCCCCGGGCAGGCTTTCTGCATGCCACAAAGCCTTGTTTCCAGGCGAAATCTCGCCATTTTAAAACATTAACACCCGAATAAGAAAATACCTGTTTGCACCGAATTACAAACCTGGGGTTTGAGGTTATTCCTAAAGTCATCAATCTGTAATCTCTGACCTAAACCAAGGGAGAGCAGGGCCCCTGACCCAGACATTGTTCAACTCTGCCACTGAAGGGAGACGGTCGACAAGCAAAACACCAGAGGGTCAGCAGCGGAAAAAAGAAACAAAGTTAAAAATGAGAACAAAAGTTGAAGCCCTATCTTCAAACTAACTGGAATGAGGAGACTGGCGTGGTGCAGCGCCTGGTGCACTCGGAGGCTGTGGCAGAAGGATCCCAAGTTCAACTCACGAGAACCTGCCTCATAAATAGAAAGAAAATAAAATAGGGACGTGGCTCAGGAATAAAGCACCCTGGGTTCAATCCCCAGAACGGCGGGGGAGGAAGGCAGAAGGTTCCCTGATCCCCAGAAAGAACTAGTCTGAAATTCTGGTCTCCAGGAAGCAACAGGCACTGCCTTCAAGACCCAGTGTCCTGCTCTGTCCCCATTCTCACCCTCAGCGGTGACCACCACCTTCATCAAATAAATTACATAGAAAGAACTGAACCAGTGGGCCAGCACGCCCAGGGACACTTGTGTTCTTTTCTGATGCCACATGAACTCTTCCAAACCTACTTTGAGGTGAATGTGTAAGACTAGGGCCCCCACTTGTGGCACCCCCCCCACCGGGACTCTCTTGGTTTCTAAGGTATTTACACTGTGTTCTTACAGAAACCGAAAGTTACTTACAATTTGGTGTTGGAAAAAAATCCGCTGATACACGAGGCTTGCTTCTCTGCAAATTTTGGCTAAGACTATTAACATTATCTTCTACTGAGTGTGTTTTCTCAAACACATACACACACACACACACACACACAAACACACACACACTCTTTAAATTTTAAAACAACCAATAATGAAAGCCTACACAACATTTATAAGGGAAATTCCAGAGTACAAACTGAGAACAAAGCCAAGTTGCCCACAAACCCGCTCATGGGAAACCTGACCAAAAACCCTCCAAATCTGCATAATTTGGCATCGCATCCAGACTCCATTTGAATGCTCTCTGCTAAATTCTCAAAAGCAATATGCTCCAGCACAAAGGCACCTTTGTTCTCCCATCTAGCTAATCAGTTTCCAGCCACTGGGAAAGAAATATTTTGGCAGAAAGCCAGGGTGCAGGGTGTTAGTGTAAAGTGTAAAGGTGAATGTCCACCAGGAACCCAGCGACTTTCTACGAGTGTGCACATGGGAGCACTCAACTCGGGGCGAGGCCGGAGTCTGCGCACCTGACGCACAGCGAGCCTCCACTGTATACAGCCAGATCCCACCACAGGCAGGATGCAGGCCCACGGAGCAGAGCTACCAGCCAGCGTCACCGAGCCAGCAATCCCAGCCACCTACAAGGAACCAGGACCCACCTGGAAGGCCTGAGCAGCCAGTGGACGTGGCCACGCTCACCAGGCCAGTCCCTGAGCCTGACTACAGGGGAGAACGACAGGGCCCCCCTCAGCTCTTACTCCTTCGCATTGGTTCTGCAAAGCCTGGTCACCTGAGCCAGAGGAAGTAAGGGCCACTATGAGCAGAGGCGTAAAAACAAGAAATAAACTCTTGTCGTGAACAAATAGCAAATCTGAAAACAAGAAACAGCTCATGAACCCCACTGGCCCACAGGGTCAGAGACCAGCCAGCCACTCAGTGACCATGGGCCGCGAGGGGTCAAGAAAGCCAAGAGGTGCCCCCTGGAAATTAATTCAGAGGGAGACAGGAAATAAAATCACTGTTTAAAACGTTCTCATCCAGGGGTCTGACAGTCGTTCCCATCGAGGGTCAGAGAGACCTGTCTTAGGTACTGCGGTCCCTTGCAAAAGCAGCCATAGGCAGGACATAGAAGGAGCAGGGAGACTTAAGTACAGAACACGGCCGCAGTCCTTAGTTCACAACTGCTCTAACGCAAATGGTTAAATAAATACATCTGGCAACTTGAAAAGACTGAACAACACTCCAAGCAATATTCAAAATTTACAGATCCCCCATTTCCCAGTATAGAAAACATTCAGTAAACACTTATATGCCAGGCAGCGTGCTCTGTGGGGCAGATTCAGGGAATAAAACAGACATGGCACCTGTTTTCAGGGTGCTTACTGTATACAAATGTCAAATAACTACAGCATCACAAAGGCGCAGCTAGGCACATACGCGTCATCCCGACCCTCAGGAGGTTCTAGGCAGCCTCGCCAACCTCTTGAGACCTGTCTGAAAATTTATTTAAAAAAAAAGCGGGGCTGGGGGCGGGGGGCTGGGGATATGGCTCAGCGACAGGGTGCTTGGGTTCAATTCCCAGCACCTCTCTTTCAACACACACACACACAGGTGCTGAGGGCAGGGGCCTAGCTTGGTGCTAAGAAGATATTTCTTCAGGAAATCCAGGTTTCTGCTGAGACTAGAAAAGCACCCAGGAGCTAATCAGGGAGAAGGAAAGAAGAACATTCCGGGCACAGGATGCAGCAGAGAAGAGCCAGGGCAGGCAGGTGAAGGGCAGTCTAGGTAGGGGAGGGGGAGAGTGAGGAGTCCAGACCCCACCCCAGGGGGCTGGGGCAGCCACAGGCAGGGCCTCCAGCAAAGTGTTGACCTTTGTAGACTTTGCCTCAGGCCAAGGGAGGAAGCCAAGGATTTCCAGGGGAGTGATGGTAATCTCATCTGGTCTGTCCACAAACTCGCTGTGGCTGCAAACTAGAAGTGAGGGAGGACGGGAGGGTACACAGTGAGGCAGCAGAGGCAGTGAGGACAGGGACAAAACTCAGGCATAATCAGAGCACAGTGTTAATAGTCACGGTGTCTGAGTGGAAAACAGGTATGTGCTCAAGGTGACACCCAGGTTTCTGTCATGAGGAACTGGTGTCACATGCCCAGATGTGACTCTACAATCTCTTCATTTCTGGGGTCAGACCTTCTGTGAAACTATATTTTGTAATTCACTATTAAAACGTATAGCCCTAGTCAGGGATGGTGGCAAGTATCTGTGATCTCAGCCCCACAGAGGCTGAGGCAGGAAGATCCCAAGTTCAAGGCCAGCCTGGGCAACTTAGGGAGACCCTGTCTCCCCCCCCAAAAAAAAAAAAAAAGGTTGGGGATATAGCTCAGTAAGCCCCTGGGTTCAATTTCCAGTTCCATAAAATACATCTACAAAAGAATGTCCGGTACAAGGTCAAGATGATGTCATGGCCTAGACCTAGATACAGGTGTTCAGGCCACAAAGGGCACATCCTTGTGAGGACAGGTCCTAAGTGGGACCAAGTTAAAAGCAAGGCTCTGCTGGCATTTCTAACAAACTCCTGAACAATCCAAGATGTGAGCACTCTTGTTGGATATGTAAAAACAGACAGTGATGCGGCAAAAAGTCTGGGTGCAGATGTTCTGGCTCGATGAGGCAGGGCTGGGGGTGCTCTGACAAGTTACTGGGTCCGACTTGGCTGATCACAACTGGGAAACTTTGAAAAAACCCATTTTCCTGGCTGTATCCCAACCTACAGAAATGACCTGGGTTTTGTCTTTAAAAAAAAAAAAAAAAAAGGTATTTTTAAAAGAATGTTTTCCTAAAACTGTTCAGTGCATAGTTGTAACATAAAAAATGAGAGAGAAAACTATTTTGTCCTCTTCTCCCAAATACATCAGGATGAACTCTAATGCTCCAACAGGGGCGCTTGTCGAAAGTTGAGAATCTTCTTTGTGAAAATAACTTTTAAGATATGTTTTTTTGTTTTATTTTTGTTTCTGTGATAACAGCCCACGAAATGGAGTGTTTTTTCTTTAAATAAATTGTTATAAAACATAAAACTTCAAAATATGCAACAATGCTATCTTGCATTGGGTCTATAAAGTAGTTTACACATTCGATTACTAGCTTTCACTTCAAAGACACTTTAGTAGAGTATCAAATTTTAAAAGATGACATGGTTTCAAAATCTAAATGGTTTTGGAATTTCTTTTTTTTAAAAAATCACATTTCGGCTGGGGATATAGCTCAGTTGGTAGAGTGCCTGCCTCGAATACACAAGGCCCTGGGTTCAATCCCCAGCAACACACACACACACACACACACACACACACACAAATAATCATTTTAAAAAACCTCCCTTGGTACCACATCAAGCACAACTGCTGCTCAATTGATCCTTAATTGGAATATCAACAGCTAAGGAAACAGAATGTGCTGTAATTAAGCAGTCAAATGTAACTGTACTTAATGTCACCTTTTCTGTTAGTTTCCTGAATTCACTGTTCATTAAGGTTTTCATAAAATCAGCCTTCTACTCAACCATCTGTTTATCTTTGTTTAAAAGAAAAAAAGCACGGACATGAATCACACTGCACAGTGTAAGTCTGTCACCAATTCAGATGCTGGGACGTGGCAGTAAACAAGACAGAAAACACAAGCTAACACGCTCAAAGACGCGCTTCAGGTCTTCACAGGGAAAGTGGGAGAGGTAGGAGGGTGGTCAAAAGAGACCCCCACAAAGCTGGCTGAGCTCAGCAGGGCAGCCAGGCAGGAGCAAGCCCAGCACAGGGCCATCAACTGCACCAGGGAGGGACAGAAGGCAGGCAGCCAGGGCTGAGCCCAGGCACTTAGCCACTGAGCCACATCCCCAGCCCCTTTTATTTTTAACTTTGAGACAGGGTCTTGCTAAGTTGCTAGGGCCTCACTGAGTTGCTGCAGCTGGCATGGAACTTACAATCTTCTTGCCTCAGTCTCCCAAGTTGCTGGGATCACAGGCATGTGCCAACACACCTGTCTGCCATCAAGGAGTTTTTAAACAGGAATGAATGAACCAACCTACTTTCATTTTTTGCTGAAGTCATATTTGCATCACATTTACATTTAAAATTTTTTAGTACTGGGATTAAAACTAGGGTGCTTTACCACTGAGCTACATCCTCAGATCCCCCTAACTAGCTTTGTTTTTCTTTCAATTTTTATTTTAGGTCAGGGCCTCACTAAACTGCTGAGGCAGGCCTCATATCTGCGATCCTCCTGTGTCAGCCTCCTGGGCCACCATATTTGTATTCTCAAAACTAAAAATCTCAGCGCTGGGGATGTGGCTCAAGCGGTAATGCGCTCGCCTGGCATGCGCGGGGCACTGGGTTCGATCCTCAGCATCACATACAAATAAAATAAAGATGTTGTGTCCACCAAAAACTAAAAAACAAATAAGCACTATCCTAGCACATGCAGGGGCCTAAGTTCCATCTGGAGGACCACAAAACCCTTCCTGCTGAACGGACTGCCTGTTTCCCCTTCTCCCACTCTTCTGCAGTACAGGAACAGAACCCAAGGGGGCTCTACCACTAGGCTACATCCCCACCCTTTTCAGTTTTTATTTTGGGTCAGGGTCTTGTTAAGTTACCCAGGGTGGCCTGGAACTTGTGACCCCCCGCCTCAGGCTCCAGAGTTGCCGAGATTGGTGTGCACCACCACACCTGGCCCGGACGGCTCATTTCTCTCTAAATCAAGCTCTAGGAGACCTACCTTTACCCCACAGAAACACTTGCTCACATATAAACACGCTTCTAAACTAGGATGGCCACAACAAAAATAGAAACATTCATAGGTCTCCACAGAGATCATGCCAAGGGGCTGGGGTTGTGGCTCAGTGGTAGAGCACTCGTCTGGTATGTATGAGGCACTGGGTTCAATCCTCAGCACCACAAAAAAATTTAAAAAAAAAAAAAAAAAAAAAGATCACACCAAGCAGTAAGTAAAAATTTTAAAAGGAAATAGCAGAAGATAACTTTTTATTTTTTTGGTACCCGGAATTTGAACTCAGGGGTGCTTTACCACTGAGCCACATCCCCAGCCCTTTCTTATATTTTACTTAGAGACAGGGCCTCACTGAGTTGCTTAGGGCCTTGCTAAGTTGCTGAGGCTGGCTTTGAACTCATGATCCTCCTATCTCAGCCTCCAGAGCCACTGGGATTAGAGGCCACCACACCTGGCCTGATAACTTTAAAAGATGATAGGACTCCATGGGCATGAAAGTGTTGACCTTCTAGGAGTAAAACATGTGACGTGTTCAAAACCTGACGCTGACAATCTTTCGCTAACAAAGGGGATGATCCAGCAAAATTTTGTCTGATAGTTGTAGTTTAAAAAATCATTCTACATTTGAATAAGCAGCAACTAAATTTTTAATAAAAATTTTAACTGCTAATAAGAGAAGATCATTATTCAACCAAAATGACCCAAGTTAATTTGCCTAAGATGACCAGTTCCCTTCAACTGCTTTGTCCTCGTCACTCCTGGACGTGCTGTCGTCCTCCAGCATCCTGGTCTCGCCTTCCAGGGTTCTAGCCTGGTCTTCACTGCACAGGCCCGCCACCTACTCGCCCACTCTCACCTGCCCCGTGTCCGCGACCTTCAAGTCCAGCAGGCTCCAGATCCTCATCCTGGCCCCAGTCTTCTGGACGGCATGTTCGACCCATCAGCCTGATAAATTATTTGTCCTAGGACCAAATTTTCTTTCCTAAATCAATCTCTCCTTCACCCTCCGCTGGTTTTCGACTCGGCCCCAGCAGCCAGATGCAGCCTTCTCTGTGCCAGCCGGTGTGACGCCCTGACTCAGCCACTTCACGGCGCACCTTTGTCCAGGGCTTTCCGCGCCTCTCCCCCTCCTGGGCAGCTTCTCGGTGGGTCTGCTGTCTAACACCTGCTCCTGGCTCTCTGTCCCAAGGCTACTACCCTCCTGGCCCATCCTGAGCAGCCAGAACCATCTTCCCGAGGCCAGGCCCTGGCCACGCCACACCACACCCCAGCTGAACAGCTCTGACATTTGCCTCAGGAGATTCTGAAAGATTCTGTCAGTAAGTCAAGACACAGGGACAGAAGTTAGCCTTGGAGGTTTATTTGTTGACGGATTTTAGTTTCTCCAAACCCAGAAAAGCAAAGATACACTATCAGTGGGATCTCAAAGCAGAGTGGTCCAAATAAACAAAGTTTTACCTTCAGGGTGATCACCACCCTTTTCTCAAACCACTTTCTGGGTTGGTTTACCAACCTTTATGTTCTAAAGGCTCCATTATCCCAACACTGGGCTCCATGCTGTCATGCTGGCTTCTTAAAAAACCTCAAACTTCTTACTAAACAGAAATGGCACACACCATGATGCCTACCCTGCCCACTTTGTGTGCAAACACACACACACACACACACACACACACACACACACACACACACGTAGGAGGCTATAAAGTTCGAAAAATTTTGGGACTCCAAAAACATTTGAAAATGCCTGCCAGACAGTCACAGCAAATGTTCTTTTACGAGACTGCGCTTACACATCTCTGAATCCATGACTTGCTACCTCATTTTCCAGAAAATTAACTAGTTTTATACTATTTCTGTGACAAGCATCCTAAAAAGGAAAAGAAAGAAGACATTTCCCGGGTGCCTACTGTAAGCCAGGGCGCTGCTCTGAACTAAGTAATCTGCAGTCACCCACAAGATACATATTCAGCTGACTATGGGGCCCAAGCCTGCAATCCCAGCCACTTGGGGGCTAAGGCAGGAAGACCACAAGCATGAGGCCAACCTGGGCAAGACTCTTTGCAACTCAGAGACCTCAGGAGAGAGCGCCTTGGGTTCGAACTCCAGCAGCCCACACAATTACCTCCACCCTGTAACAACACGGAAAGCTGGAAGACGAAGTGGGTGACAGAGCACTTACAGTGGGTCACCACCCAACTGCCAAGCTCTCATCACCATCTTTCCATACGGACAGCAATCCAGTCAAGAAGCTGAGATGGGGCGGGGCTGGGGCTCAGCCTTAGAGCGCTCGACTAGCAAGTGCGAGGCCCTGGGTTTGACCCTCAGCACCACATAAAAATAAGTAAATAAGATAAAGGTATTGTGTCCAATTAGAACTAAAAAATAAATATTACAAAAAAAGAAGGTGAAGATTTCATAAATTTCTAGTTTCTATTTTTAAAAAAGCCTAAGAAGTTAAAATAAAAACAATTAAAAACAAATTTTCAAAAGTACACTCGATGTCTAAGTGTAAAAATACTAATTAAACCAACAATACCACACGTTTCGACCTACTTGTCCATTAACATGGTAAAGAGACCCACACAGGCCGGCATGGAGGTGAGCACCTGTGACCCCAGCGGCTGAGAAGGGTCACAGTTCAAAGCCAGCATCCGCAACTTAGTGAGACTCTGTCCCTAAATAAAATATTTAAAAGGGGTTGGGGATGTGGCTCGGTAGTTAAGCGCCCCCAGGTTCAATGCCTGGTACCAAAAAAAAAAAAAAAAAAAAAAAAGGTTTTACATAGAATCTTTATTCAGTAAGTTTGTAGCAAGTCTGTGTATCCAAATGGGGGAAATACACTACTTCTATTTCTAAGAATTTTTCTAAACAATGATACTTACCTTTCTTTTGTATGAAGATCCTAAGCAGCGGGTTGGCTGTGGACACGGCCTTGTGATAGTTGTCGTCGTTATTGATGGGCAGTAAGTCCCCGTGGATGTCGGCGTAGCCCACCAGCACGTCCACATTGGGTATCTTATGAACATGCTGCAGGAGGCCATAAAACTCCTCAAATTTTCCAGGTTTTGATCTTTCCAGTGAAAACCGACGAAACTCAGCTCCAAACTACAAACACAACATAGTGATTTTAGGGGAAAAAAAAAAAAGTAACAGAGGGACCCAGTTTGAAAACACACAGCACAGAAGCACACAAGCACAGTAGTGTTCCCCTTAATAAAGAAGATGGTCCCTTGTCAGCAGCCTCATTATCAGATTCCAAAACAGAAGAATGGCACAAGACTATGCCCCACTGCTGGTCTCTGAAGGGCACTCTCAGAGACGCAGGCCTTGCCCGCTCCACGGTGCCCAGGCCTCCCTGGGCACTGCCCTGCGGTGGCTCAGCCCAGAGCCTGCCTGGAGTCCAGACCCACAGCAGTGCTCTCCTCACTCTGCCAGGCCGCGGAGGACAGAGACATGCTCAGCCTTTATTCCGACCACTAGTGGAAAGCATCTGAGTTTCTTTTCCCGTAAAAGGAACTACCATCTCATGGGATGTGGCAAGAATCAATAGCAAAATATATAAAAAGGACTTTGAGCTTTTTGACAGGAAGGTCTGATGCAAGTGGGGGCACCACGTGAGGAACAGGCAGGCGGCAGCCGTGCCCTGCGCTGGTGTGCCTGCCCAGGTGGTGTGCGTGCTGGTGTGCCTGCCCAGCGTGCGAGGCCCCGGCTGGAGCCTAGCACTGCCCCAAGTAAAAAGTACAGAGATAAGAACCTTCCCTGTGTTAAGGTAGAAACAGGCTTTATTAATACATCAAATGCACACCCTACCACTGGCCAATTAGTGCAAGAAGTGTTTACGTGCTTAGCAGGTGCTAGACCCCGGAGACTGCAAGGCTTGGGCCTGCTTCAGAAGCTCCCTAATTAGTGGGCAAAGGGGATAATTACTGCAGGGAGGCACTGAGGGAACACAGATAAGAAGGAAGACACCTCCATCAGTGTCTCCCCTCATCTTCCTGTTGTCATTTTCAAGTCTGCCTCCCGACCTCTGCCCTCCCAAGGCCAATTCACTGCAGTGTTCTTAGTCAAGACTGAGGACTGGCTTCACCCAGTCCACCAACGGAACCTGGAACTTAATGTGGGATCCGCACGGCATTTCCTCAAGTAGGGAAAACTAAGAAAGGTTCATCAGCCTTCCTTGAAGAGTGTCCCAGTCACTTAAGTTTGGGAAATGCTACCTAACTTGAATCACCCTCTTACAGACATAATAAGGGCTCAGTTAAGTGGCTAGGGGTAGGGCTCAGCGGAGCACCTGCCTAGCATTTCTGAAGCTCTGGGGTCCATGCTCAGCACCTCGCCCAAAAAACACAAACAAAAACCTCAGTAAGTTCCAAGTAGAGGTTTTAGCTGCGGGTAGAGCTCAGTGGTAGAGCACGTGTTTTTTAAACCCATGTTTGCCAACCAGTCTTT
This sequence comes from Spermophilus citellus, assembly GCF_964194105.1. Classification (NCBI taxonomy): domain Eukaryota; kingdom Metazoa; phylum Chordata; class Mammalia; order Rodentia; family Sciuridae; genus Spermophilus; species Spermophilus citellus. The sequence goes on along the minus strand of NC_138185.1, from coordinate 7,872,752 downwards.
CAACCACCCATTATTACCAGAAAATATTGATACACCACTGGGACACCCACAAGCACCACAGAGAAAGTCCCCATCGTGACATTGTGAACAGTTTACAAATATGTCAGTTCATTTCCCAAAAGGCCCAAAGCTACCTGGACCCATTGTTTTTGCTCTATCTAAAACGTCCGTCTGTCTTGCTTACAGCCATACCACTGGTTTTAAACTAAATTAAAATAAAAACTTACTACCTCTTACCTCTAATAATTAAAACTGTTTCCAAAATACATTCCTGGAACATAAACACTAACATTTGTCAAGAAAATAAGGTGACTCACACCTAAAGCTTTCAGAAAGCTCAGTCACACCTTCACATTTCAAGGTAAATAAAGTGAGGGAACACCCTTCCTATCAGTTAGTCTCCTGATGTTATCAATCCATGGTTTCTCCTCCATTTTCTAGATTCTGGTATCACAGTAGAGTCTAGTGCTTTCTGACTCATCCGCAGGCTGGCCCCTTCGCTGATGTGTGAAGGGGAGTAACACCTAATAACTTTAACACTTCAATGCTTCTTGCCTTTGCAAAAGTTTTTGGATGAAATTCTTTGGTCAATATTTTTTTTTCTCTAAGTTAACTACTATGACAAGGACAGTGTAAAACTGTATGGCTTCACAACAGATGTGTCCTTTTACAAATGCTGGCAGAAAAGGGAAAAAAGAAATGGATGTGTCTCTTGCCACAAAACAAGAGGATTGAGAGAACTTTTTACTACATGAGAAAAAAACAGTACTATAGAAATAAATCTGCTGGTACATTCTAGGAATGCAAACCTAATGAATAATAAACCATGAATAATAATTAGGAAATGTTATGGCACAGAGACTCTTCTGGGGGCACTGAGGATCAAAGCCAGGGTCTTAAGCATGTTAAGTGAATACTCTACCACTGACCTATATCCCCAGCCCTGCTCCAAGGTTATTAAAGGACATCACTATGATTATTTAGAACTTTCCCCAACTCTACAGGAACAATTAGGAAGATAAATCACTTACTAAAGAGGTCACATGGTAGCGTGTATCACAAATTTAACTGGAGGTATATTTACATTATCCATTATTTTTATTATCTGTACTTTTTCTTAACCTGAGCAAAAGATAACAAAAACAAAAACCTCAGTTGACACTATTGTTTTCTATGCAAAAGAAAAATAGGTCCTAAAATGTGGATCTGCATTTTACCTAGTTTACCTACAACCCTGTCAAGATCAGTTTTGTAAAAAGCTGTGGTATCACTAAAGTAGCATAAGAGAGTGGGCTAGGGTTGTCATCTGGCTCAGTGGCAGAGAGAGCATTTGCCTAGCATGCATGAGGCCCAGGGTTCCATCCTTAGCACTGAAAAAAAGGAAATCTTATCAAATATTTTTTAAATGGTGAAGTTGACAAATGTTTCCTCCAATCCATTAAAAATACAATAAATACATTTAAGCCAGGCACAGTGGCACGCCTGTAATCCCAGCAACTTGGAAGCCTGAGGCAGGAGGATTCCAAGTTCCAGGCCAGCCTCAGAAACTTAGCAAGGCCCTAAGCAATTCGGAGACTCTGTCTCTAATAGAAAAAAGGCTGGGGACACATTATTACCCTGTATACATATGTAATTACACAGGAGTTGGGACTCTGCACCATGTTCAGCCAGAGGAAGGAGATGTACTCCATTTGTGAACAATGTGTCAAAAGTGCATTCTACTGTCATGTGTAACTAATTAGAACAAATTTAAAAAAAATAAATAAAAAGGGCTGGGGATATGGCTCAGTGGTAGTGTCCTGGGTTCAATTTTCAGTTACACCCTCCCATACACACAATTTAAAACATAAGGTATATTTAAAAATAACACACACACACACACACACACACACACACACACAAAAGATATCAGTCTCTCTAGTGTGTCTATTTATCAACAGCCAGAACAATGGGACCACATTTCATTCAGCCAATGTTTTCAGGTTGCTTTGTTTCTATTTGAGATGTGGAGTCTGACACAACGGCCCAGGCCTGTAATCCCATCTATTCCGGAGGCTGAAGCAGGAGGATCACAAGTTGGGGGCCAGTGACTGCAACTTAGTGACACCCTATCTCAAAATAAAAAACAAAAAGGGCTGGGGTTGTAGTTCAGTAGTAAAGTGCCCTAGATTTGATCTCCAGTACCAAAAAAAAAAAAAAAAATTTTTTTTAAAGACATGGTTCACTAGAAGTGCAGTACGGCAGGTCAAATTTATACCATGTAGTTTGGACTAAGTGTAAGAAAGTTCCACAAATCAACCAACAGAAGACAAAGGCGAAGTGCCTGAAGCTCCAGTCTCCTGGTGCTCAAGACTTCCTACTACTAGAGATAATTTCCTGTTTGAGTGTATTATCAGTACACCTAGAATCCTTACTCATTCTTTCCTATGATAAAAATTTAAGGACTTTCTACCAAGATTAGGACCATAAACTACCTTTCAGGATTATGCAATCTCACAAGTGTTTTTCTCTCCTTACCTCAACTCTCACAAACCCAAACTAGATTTATAACAGAAATGCCTCAAGAAGATTCAACCGCTGGGCAAGGAATCAAGACTGCAAGACAGTGCTGGAGGACAAGCTTTATATATTAAGTCACCTTAACCTTTTGTTCAAGCTATGCTGTGTCCCAAGGAGAACAGTGACAAGAGCATATTCTTTATTTAAACTGTTATGATTAAGCTTCTATTTCTCAAACTAGACCCTGATAGACATGAACTAAAATCACAAATAACATTTAGAAACAAATGTAGATTTTCTTGATGTGATTCGGAGTTATAGAAACTTAGAGAACTTTGTTTATCAAACCTAGACAATGACACCACTCTACCCACAGGAGCCTGGACACTCTCCTTACCCCAATCACTCCTGGAGCAGGGCACATGGCACACACCTGTAACCTTGGCTACTCAGGGAAGTTGAAGCTTCCTGAGGAAGGACCACAACAAATTCCAGGCCAGCAAGACCCCTCTCAAAATAAAAAACAAAAAGGGATGGGGTAAAGCAACCCTGGTTCAATCCCCAGTACCACAAAATAAACAGATGAGTGAATACACACACTCTGGATTCTGCATTCTCCCCGGTGCCCTTACCATCAGTGACGCTTTTTTTTTGTATTTGATATGATTCTACATCTCCTCTTTACATGGTCTGTGCTTCTCGACTTTTTTTCCAGTACCAGAGATTGAACCCAGTGGGTTCTCCACCATTGCACTACATCCCCAGCCTTTTTATTTTGAGATAGGGTCTCACTAAATTGCTGAGGCTGGGCTCCAACTCCCTAGTTGCTGGAATTACAGGCATGTGCCACCAGGCCAGCTCCCAATTCTGTCTTACATATTCTCAGGATCCAGCCAGTGCCCTCTGACTTGTGTTCAATAGTGTCTATAAAAGTTATTTGGTAAAAAGACTTTAAGTGAAAGGCTTTATCACAAAGCAGAGCCTGGGCTAGTCAAAACCTTTCTGATCCCATCTTCTCAACTCGGACTTCTCTGGGAACAGACTATATGATCTAGGCTTCTTTTGGCTCTTCAACTCATGAAAAGCTTGCTGAAAAAGTTCAGTGTCTGCTGATCACCTTCAAATTCCAGCTGAAAACCTCCATCGGAAAGCATTCCCTAACTAATCCCCATGGACTACTCTGCTCACCGAGCCTTGAGATTTAGGAATTCGGTGGATACCAAAGTAATTATCAGCAGATTGGCATACCGGTGGTCAAGGGTGAAAGCACTTAATGTGAAAAGGTAGCAAGGTGGAATGAAAAGAGCAGCGACTGAGTGCAGAGTGCCACTCCAAGGTAAGGTGATAGTGCTAATTTCATAGATTAAACGCATACCAATGTGAGAACTAGAAAAAGCCACAGGAGGAAGCAAATCTAACTTTAAGAGGGTTGTTTAGTTCACCGGGATCCCCTTTCATTACTCGATGCACCCCAGAGCCACGGAAAGGGGGACATTATGTGACAATTTGGTTTCCCAAAAGCCTTGTACCCGTGCCCAGCAGGTAGGATTCCCCCAAACCCTTTGCTGCACCTTGCATTCAAACGCTCCCCATGCTCGGGTACACCTGGCCCTCACCCCCACCCTGAAGACGAGAACCAGGCTCAGGGAAGAGATGAGGCGCCCGCCGGGGTCGGGAGCGGCCACGGCGCCCCCAGCCCCCGGCTCCCACTGCCGCGGTGCAGAGGCCCCGATTCGGCGGCTCAGCCCCCGGCCCCGCAGCCCCGCAGCCCCCCGGGTCCGCAGCAGCCCCGCAGCCCCCCGCCCGCCGGCCCGGCCCCGCGCACCTTGCTCTTCACCTCCATGGTGCCCAGGCAGCCGCTGCCCGCCCCGTGCCGGTGGCCGCGGTTCATGCTGAGGCGCGGCCCGCGGCGGCCTCCTCGGGCCGGCCGCCACTCAGGAGCGCGGGCAGCGAGTGCGCGGCCGGCGGGCTCGGAGCGCAGCGGCGCGGCGCCCGGTCACAGGCACCTGCAGAGGGGGCGGCCGCGCCTGGGGCGGGCCGCGCTCAGCTCGGCTCGGCGAGCTGCTCACTCGGCGGGACCGAGGGTCGGACTGGCGACGCGGCGGGCGGGGACGCGGCTCCCTCCCTCCGTGCCTCGGGGGCGGCGGCAGCCGCGGCGGAGGAGGAGAGGGCGGAGCAGAGGCCAGTGGCTCCGCAGCCTCGCTCTGAGTCTTCTCCTCGGCGCGCCCGCGCGCGCGAACCCGAGCAGGCCAGAGCCGCGGCGCGTGCGCGCGCTCACCTGCCGCCCCAGAGCAGCCTCGGCCGCTCGCGCTCCGCCCACACCCAATAGGAAGCGCGCACCTGCGCTCGCAGCGCCAACCAATCGATACTCGGCTCGCCCGGCGCATGGGCGGACCGCCTTCTCCAAATCCCCGCCCACAGCCACGCAATTGGTCCCACGCTGCAAGGGAGGGGCGGGATCACCTGAAGCCGTGGGCCTCCTCTCAGGACCCAGCAAAAGATCTGGAAGGCGCATGCGCTGACCCTGGAGTTTCCGCCCCGGGAAGGCAGTGCTGGGAGACCGGCCGGAAGCGCGAGCGCACCTGGTGGAGAATCTAGAGATGTGAACTTATTGCGCACGCGCGGACGCGCGCCTGGTTGCCCCGCTGGAGCTCGCGTTGCTTGGCGCGCGCCAGTCAGACGCCTGTGCTTGGGGTTGGAGCGCGCGTCCGTGTCAGTCGCCGTGGCACCATGGGGCTGTTAGGATTCCCCGTCCCCTCCTTCTCGTCCATTCGGAATGCCCCTCGGCCACCCTTTCGTGTCGGCTGCAACTCTTGGTTGCAACTTTCAAGTTTTCCCGCGTGTGCAGCATTACCGGGGAGAACCTCGGTCCCGGCCTGCGGTGGTCGGGAGCCGCTCGCACCTCCCTGCCCTGCAGCAGGGCCCGGGCGCCGGGTGCGCGCCGTGAAAGGAGGAACGCGGCCGAGGCCGGACGGCTCCGCGCAGGTCCCGGCTGTCCGAGCAGTTTGCCGCGGCCTCTCGGGGCTTGCTTTTTATTTTGAACCTCTGAAGTCTCCCTCCAGCCATTCTTGGCTGCTGTTTCCACAGCGCCAGCTTCAGGATTGTGTTCAGTTCCCTTAGTGACCGAGCCGTGTCCCCGGGTAACCGAAGGCCCAAGGCGCTCTAACGCCCCGGGCTGGGGCTCTCGCACCACCGGCCGTTCTCTCCGCCCTGGGGAGGCCAGATTGCAGATTATGGCTGCAGGGGACCCAGCAGCCCCCACCCCCTGAAGGCTCAAAGCTGTTGGAACCGGGAGCCAGGACAGGGCTGCGCTGGTAGCAAGCTGGGGTTTCCAAGGAGGGAAGTGGCATAGGGGCGAACCCCTCGTAATACCTGTACCTCTCCTGCCCAGCCTCTGGCAAGTTCCAGTTTTCTCATTTCTCTTTGAATTTTACGAATCACCTGCCACCACCCCGAATGAGAACTCCCACTTGTGCTTTGCCCACAGGGAGCGCTTGGCACAGAGCCTGACACAATTGTGTTTGCGGGTGCTGGAGCTGGGTTGGTTTTTCCTGGCTACCTTTGCTCCCCGGGTTCAAAAGTGAGGAGCATCTTTCTCCTGGAGGATCCAGTTCATCAAATGTTTGTGGAGATTTTAAGGCTGGGGCTGTGGCTCAGTGGCAGAGCACTTGCCTGGCATGTGTGAGGCACTGGGTTCCATCCTCAGCACCACATAAAAATAAACGACGGCATTCTGTCCATTTACAACTACAAAAAAAAAAAATTAGAAAGATTTTAAGGCTTGTCAGGCCACCTGATGGAATGGTAAGCCTGCCTCCCCACCCTCTGGTAGAAAGTGCTGATGTGATTCAAACTCAGTGTGATGGACGACCACCAGCCTGACACTCTTTAACTGTTTGAATTAGTTCATCAGTTCTCAACTTTTGGGGTCTCAAATTTTACAGTATTAAAAAATTACAGGAAACTGGGGCTGGGTTTGTGGCTCAGCGGTAGAGCGCTCACCTAGCACGTGCCAGGCCCTGGGTTCAGTCCTCAGCACCACATAAAAATAAATAAAGATTATTGTGTCCAACTGCAACTAAAAAGTATCTTAAAAATTACAGGAAACTTATTTTGTTTATGTGGGCTCTGTCAGTATCATTTTAGAATGAAAACTGAGAGGTTTAAAACACAAGAATACAGAAGCACATATTCAAGAGTCACCTGTGATGATGTCATCACATGTCACGTCCTCTCTGGAAAACTCCATCGTACATTTATGAGACAGTAGGGGATGAGGAAAAAAATGACAGGATTGTGAAAACAGTTTGGCCTTTTGAACCCACTAAAAAGGTCTCAGGGACTCTCAGGGGATCCCTGGAGCACACGGTGATAACTGTTGAACTAGAAAACTTGTTACAACCTCTAAGGACACCTGCAGTCTCAGCTGTCACCCTCCTCTCCTCATTCAGGGGGCCGCGCCCTAGGAGCGGGGCGGTCTGTGTGACTGGTTGTGGGGTGGCTGAGCTTTATTACTGTTATCAGGACTGATTTATCAGGCCTTTTAAGAAGGAAGTTCATGAGTGCCAACGCACCTGCGTGGGCCCTGCATTCCTAGAGGCGCTGTCACATCCTCCCTCCCCTCCCCCCAGGTGTGGCATCCCTCTTTGCCTGGACTTTCTGCAGAAGGGAGGGCCAGGCCAGAGCTTCCTGGATCTCCCGAGCAGAATGTGCTTGAGGCCTGCGTCACTCACTCGTGTGCCTGGGTTGTGTAAGCAAGGAATGTGGGAAATGGCTTGACTTTGATAAAGGTGTGGAGGAGGGCAGCCCTGGCGTTCCAGGAGCTGTTAACAGGCGGGCGGGCGGGTGGGCGGCTGGAAGCTGGTTCACCAGGCTTGAATTCCACCTTTTCTGGAGAAGCGTAAAGCCTGGAGGAACCGCACAGAGAGCATTTGTATTCCTGCTCCTTCCCTTTGAAGACTGACCCTAATCTCATTTCTCTCCACCGTCCCTCCCCACCCCCAAATCCTTAAGCTAAAGCTGATGGAGACCTACATGTACAATGCAAAGCTGGTTCCACGCCTGGGAGAATGAGTGCTCAGTGGGCTACAGAGATGAGTATCCCAGGGCTGCATAAATTATAGGTTCCCCAAAATCATTAGTGTAAATGGGAGACCAGGGCACCACACCCGCAGCCTGTGGGCTCAGCCCGTCTCTGCCTGTGAGAGAAGTCAGGGCTGTTCCTCTGCTTCATCCTCCTCCCGACCTTTCTGTCTTTTCTGCAAACACCCTGTGATGTTCCTTTGAAATCTGACTTTGAGGTAGGAAGAGCCTGTAGTAGTTTTCCACGGTTCATTTTCTTTGTTCCCGTTTTACATAATGATGCTTCTCTCCTTCCTCCTGTGACTCCGGTGGGGAGGGAGGGGTAGGAAGGCAGACCCTGGGGGTCAAAGTGTTTGGCAGGGAATTTCTCCGGCCAGCTCTTTTTCTCCTTGACTGCTCAAGTTCCAGTCCTGATGGAGCTGGTTAATAATTCTTTGAAAAAGAGTTGAAGTGTCTATTTATGAATCTCGGGCTACTCACCGAAGCATTTTAAGCCCTTTAGCAGAGGTGGAATTAAGTCACATGATCTGCTTTCTGGTTAATGGCTTATAATGCTTTACTAGTTTGTGTGGGGCTGGGTGGTGGAGCTCACAGCCGGGAGACCAATGAATTCTTCCCTGTAGACTTGAGGAACCCAGATGCCCTTCCAGGTGAAAGAGCATCTTCTTCGTGGGAGGTGGTGTGGGGGCACTGTGCCTCAGTCTTGCCCCTGGCTCGGCCCTGCCTGGTATTTGCTTTCTGACCTTTTCTCCGTGGGTGAATGCAGGCACCGGATGAGATCATCTCCACTCTCCCTTCCAGCCCGGAACAGTCTATGGTCCCCCAGAGATGATGGGGATTGATCATCATTTCAACATTACCCGAGATGAACGAAAGAAAGGAATCTTTCCATCAGGGTCGACTGGCTGCATTCATCGGCCAAAAAAGTCCAGTTTTCAAGAGGTTGTTGATGAAGATGATGAGCGTTGACATTTTTAAGAGATGTCCCAGGTGCCAGGAGCTGCTCGGTGCTTTTTTCATGGATCGGCTTATTTAATTTTAAGCCACACGGAGAAGCTCTGTATCTGGAGAAGCTCTGTATCTAACGCTTGGATTTCATATATTTTTTAAGCTGACAGATGTTCATTTAAGTCCTTGCTCTGCTTCTTGCTGCCTGGGTGACCTTGGCCCTGTTCCCTTAACCAACGAGAGCCTCAGAGCTCTCTGCCCCTCTGATGAGAGATGGATGGTGTATGAAGCACCATCAGGCGCAGTGCAGGTGCGTGCCTACCACGGCCCTGGAGAGAAGTCCCTGGGAGTGGAGTGGAAATGTCTAGCAGACCTTTCTCTTTGTTTTCACACAAGGTGCTTTTTAACATTTCAACACCTCTCTGAGCGGCTGGGAGGCAGCCTGCAGTGGTCCCGAAGAGCTTGGTGCAGGACGGATACCAACGGTCAAGTTCTGCCTGTGCCAGCCAGCTGTGTGACCTCGGTCAAGTTCTTAACTTCTCTGACCCTCCATGTCCTCATCTGGAAAATGAGGGTAGTAAGAGAATTAATTGTCTTCACTCAGGTACTGAGCACTTAGGATAGGGCTATAAATGTTCCCCATGATGGTCATTATTGCCATCTAATTATTTTTATTATTATTGCTATCATAGAATTCATTAGCACATCAAGTATTTAATAGGCTCCACATGTGTACATAACATTGCACTTGGTACAGAGGTGAAGGATGCCAACGATGAAGGATGCCCCTGTGATTCCCGCCATCCACCGTCACAGTCCACGTGGAGACTGGTTCAGCCAACCCCCCTGAACACCCACCAAGGCTCAGACAAGGAAACCAAACAGGAGTCAGACCGTTCCTGCCCCCAGGGAACTCACCGTCTGGCCAAGAAGCCTGACCCAGGGAGAAATTGGCACAGCACCAAAGGGCGGGCACTTGAGTGACCACCCAGGGTCACATCTGGCTCTACCAGCCACCAGCCACAGGCCCTTTGCACATCTGAACCACTCTTTCCTCGGGGGTGAAATAAAGGTGATATGAATACTGTCTTTAACTTTATAAATTTTGTTTGAGCTGGGAGTAGGTTCTCACAGAGTTGCCCAGGCTGTGCTTGGACTCCTGGGCTCCAGTGATCCTCCTGCTTTGGCCTCCAGGGGAGCTGGACTAGAGGCTGGCAGCACCAGCCTCGCTCTCCACCTTCTTCTACTTAACAGTGTTGATCAGGGGCTGCTGTGTGTCAGGCAGTTAGGGAAACGGACACCGTGGTGGGGCGGAGGACAGAGCCCTGCGCTCCCCTCCTGGAGCTAACTGAACCTGGGGGAGACAGAACACAAGTCGGGGTGTGTAAGGATCAGAGCCACGGGGAGATAAAGACCAGAAGGGGCAGAGGCCTGGTGGCGCCAGGAGCCAAGTGAAGGCAGGTGGCTGGGTGGCCTCTGGGAAGCTGGAAGTACCTCAGCAGCCTGTGTTTCTGGCTTGGGAGCCTGGGGACCTGCTGGGCAGGGTTGGGGACAGGCGTGAGAATTCAAGAGGTGAGGCACCGGTACCTGGCACACGCGAGGGCTTTGGGGAAGCACCAGCTACTATTTTAAGCCATAGCTCAGGGCTGAGGCCAGGGTGCAGAGCCGAGGTGGAGCCCAGGGTGACTCAGCCCCTGAGGGCCTGCCTGGAGCCTGCAGGAATGAGTAGGAGTCTGGGGAGGGGCATTCCACAGGGCTGCAGGCCAGGCTGGGGTCCGCAGCGCCAGAGCCCGTGGGCTGGTGGGGGGTGGGGCTGGGAGGTAGATGGGAAGCAGACAGAGTGGCCCCAGAGGCTGGGTGTCCAGTATTTGCTGGAGACTCCTGAAATGCTCAGAACCGGGGGTGGAAGGAGTCCGATGTGTGTTTTAATAAGATGCACCGCAGAGGAGGCTCCAGGCAGCCTGCACAGCGCCAGGATTCACCGGCCCAGTGTGGAGTGGCCTGCAGGACGGGGGCGGCCCTTCATTTATCAGTCACTCATCCAGCCGCGTGTGCCCAAGGTCTAGCTCTGCGCCAGGCACAAGCACTGAGGGGCCACACTGTGAGCAAAACTGTTCACACGGGGAGAGGGGACAAGCAAGTTGGGGGGGGGGGGTGGGAGGAGAATGCCACCAACCCAGGCAGCGTTATGACCAGGCCAGCCACTGAAAGCAGCCAGAGCTCAGCCCACGGGAGCTCTCGCCTTCAGGCCACTGGCTGGGTGGCCGAGTGGCCCCAGGCTTCAGAGTGGGCAGGCCCCTGCTGCGCCCGGTGGCGCACACCTATCCTCCCAAGGGCTCAGGAGGCTGAGGCAAAAGGATCGTGAGTTCAAAGCCAGCCTCAGCCAAAGTGAGGCTCTAAGCAACTCAGTGAGAGCCTGGGGACGTGGCTCAGTGGCCGAGTGCCCCTGAGTTCAATCCCTGGTACTCCCCACAGTCACCCCCCGAAAGAAACCAGAGTGGGCAGGCCTTCTGATTCCTAAGAGAGACGGGGCTTTCCCCTGTGACACTTCTGATCTCTGAATGTTAGCAAGGGTCAAATGGGATTCGGTGATTGGAATGAGAACAGTGTGTATTGTGTGCATGTCCTACTTAGGATGGACGGTGGAGAGAGCGTCAGGAGGTGAGACGTAGGACTACGAGGTGGTGATTGGTGTGTGTGCGTGTGTGTGCACGTGTGTGTGTGCGTGCGTGTGTGCGTATGCATGTGCATGATGTGGGTACGTGTGTGTGTATGTTTCCAGGCAGAGAGGAGCATGTGCCAAGGGAAAGTCTTGGTGTTTTTGAGGAACTGAAAGAAAGCCCTGGCCTGGGGCGTGCCTCAGTGCCCAAGAGGCCCTGGGTTCACTCTCCTGCACTAATAATTTAAATAAATAAAAATAGCAAGCCCAAAACCAGGTGTGGCGAAGCACACCCATAATCCCAGTTCCTCAGGAGGCTGAGGCAGGAAGATCACAACAAGTTCAAGGTGAACAGTCCTGGGGTCATGGGCAATTTACTGAGTTGTCTCAAAACATGATTTAAAACAGACCTGAGAATGGAGCTCAGTGGTAGAGCACCCAGGTCCAAACCCAGCCTCAGCACTGGCTGGGCAAGGGGGTGCGTGTTCCTAACCCAAGGGACGGGGGGCTGGAGGATCTCAAGTTCAAAGCCAGCCTCAGCGACTTAGTGGGACCCTGTATGAAAATAAAAAATAAGAAAGGGCTGGAGACCTGGCTCTGTGTAAAGTACCCGGAGCTTGGAGTGGCTCAAAATGAGGCGCGGGGCAGGGTCACGCGGTGTCTCCAGGCTGCAACGGAGCGCTTGGTCCATCCTGAGAGCAGCAGTCTGGGGGACTACAGGCAGGCAGTGCCCTGGGGAGGTGACTTTGGAGCAGGGAGGTTGGCACTATCTTACAGAGACCTCTGGCCTCTTGCAGACTTTATCTCCCAGGCCCGAGTGTCCCCAGTGTGCCTGAGGAAAAGCGGCAGCTCAGGTGCCCACTAAACATGAAGACTCCAAGCACCTCTGTGATCCCCCTTCTAACCCAGGCTGCCTTACCCCTGAGCCTCATCCCCAACCCCACTCCTTTTTATTTTTTTATTTTGAGACAGGGTCTCACTAAATTGCTGAGGCTGGCCTCAAACAGGACCCTCCTGCCTCAGCCTCCCAAATCTCTGGGATTCAGGTGTGCACTACCATGCTGGGCAGGACCCTATAATTTTAATGAACATCCTGTCTATTCTGACCCTTGAG
>NC_138185.1:6517950-6530450 GCF_964194105.1 Spermophilus citellus | reverse complement strand
ACGAAGCCAAAGACGTCTTCCTCCAACAGTTTAACAGAGTCAACAAACCTTCTGTGGACGCCCAGGAACAAGACGGAAGCTCACGTTATCACACTCAGGAATGAGAAGGAGACACCACACCGACCCACAGAAAAGAAGCCCCCGAGTGCGTCGTGAGGCCTGTCTCAGAATGAAAAATAAAAAGAGGGCGGTGGGGTGGGCTGGGGCTGGGGCTCAGGGGTAGAGCGCTCACCTAGCACGTGCGAGGCCCTGGGTTCGATCCTCAGCATCACATAAAGATAAATAAAATGAAGATATTGTGTCCAACTACAACTAAAAATAAATAAATAAATGAGTAAAGAGGGCGGGGGCTGAAGCTCAGGGGCAGAGCAGTTGCCTAGCATGTGGGCGGCCCTGGGTCCCACACCTAGTGCGGCCAAATGAACAAACAAAAAGGTTCAAAAGACAAATGAAGGGATAGGAGACAATATTGCAAATCATATATACAATAAGAGACCTACATCCAGAATATATAAAGAAAACCTATAACTCAAGAATAAGGGGCTGGGGTCGGGGCTCAGCGGTAGAGGGCACTCACCTAGCATGTGTGAGGCCCTGCATTTGATCCTCAGCACCACATAAAGATAAATAGATAAAATAAAGGTTTGGTGTATCCATCTACAACTATATATATATATATATATATATATATATATATATATATATATATATATATTCAAAAAAAGACAAACCAGTTGTAGAATGAGAAAATATCTGAATCGATGTTTCTTTAAAGAAGAGACATGAATGCCAAGAAGCACATTAAAAGATGATCGACATCATTTGTCACCGGGGAAATGCAAATCAAGGCCACAGTGAGATCCTCCTCACATCCACCAGGGTGGCTAAAATAAAAGGCACATGATATAAGTGTGGGCAAGGTAAGGAGAAGCCAGACACTGCTTGTGGTGAGCCGTTTCTGCGGACTGTGGTCGCCATTACAAGATGGCGCTGGCTCCGCTGTGGTCTGTAACAAACAACTCCTTATTTGGGAGAGTTGGCGTATGGTTTTTTAACACCCTATGAGAAAGCTCCACGTGGCAGCTTCGCATTGGGGCTTGAGATGCTTTATTAAGGCTGGGAGAGGCATCCGAAGAAAAGAGAAGAAGAAATATCAAGGACCTGAATAAACGGCTGAAAGAAGATTCCTGTTGTTGCGTCTTCCTTGCGGGCAAGGGGGTCGCGACAAGTGGTGCCGAAACCCGGGAACCAGAACTTTCAGACGTCAGGGGTGGTGCACCGGATAGTCCCAGGTAAGTGGGACCCGCGACCAAAGCGGGGATAGTTCCAGTAAGTGGGATCCGCGACCAAAGCGGGGTCAGCTCCTCTACAAAGAAAGAGAGAGCCTCATATTTTATTGCAGCTGCAATGTGTACTTTCACTTTTGTTTTCTGTGTTTCTTTTGTCGTCTGTGTCTTTTGTTTTCTGTGTTTCTTTTGTTGTTGTGTCATGGGTGCCGCATCTTCAAGTCCGCTCCTCCTGGCCCTAGATGGCCTGTTACGTTCCAAGGGCCTGGAAGTGAAGCATCGTACTTTACAGAGATTTTTACAGAAGATAGATATTGCTGCACCGTGGTTTGCATTTTCGGGCAGCCTTACCATACCTAGTTGGGATAAATTAGGCAAAGATCTTGACTTTGCTTCTGAGCAGGGCATATTAGAGGGCGGGGTGATACCCCTTTGGAGAATAGTCCGTAGTTGCCTCACAGAGGACAGATGTCATGACGCACTTACTAAAGGACAGGAAGTTCTAGAACAATTACATGAGGAGAAATCAGAGACGGCAGGAAGTGAGGTATCTCGGGAGGATGGAAGTGTGCGGAGCGTGAAACAGGGGAAGAGGCGATTGTATCCAGATCTCAGTGCGCTGCGCACACCTCCATGTGAAAGTGGGTCAGAGGAAGAGGAGAATGAGGAGGAGGAGCTTGGGAGGCTGTCTCGCCAGCTAGGGAGTTTAGCTGTAGGAGAAGGGAGCAAAGATAAGCAGGGGCTCAAGAAATGTGATCCTCCGGATCCACCGCCGTATGGTGGGGGTGTTTCGGGGAGAGCTTTCCATGCTCAAACATGGAAGGCTGTTCACGCTGAGATGGGTCTTGCTTATCCAGTTTTTCAGGACGATAATAGGGGAAGATTCCATGAGCCTTTAGATTTCAAAATTGTGAAGGCCCTGGCAGAGTCTGTACGCACTTATGGGGTGGATGCCGCCTTCACACTAACTCAGGTGGAGAGTCTGTCTAGATTCTGTATGACTCCCTCTGATTGGGCTAGCCTTGTTCGGGCTTGTGTTTCCCCAGGTAAATATTTGGACTGGAGAACATTTGTGTTAGAGGGCGCAATAGAACAGGCCGCCCAAAACCATGCGGCGGGACATCCTCATTGGGATAAGGACATGCTTTTGGGGCAAGGTAGATTTGCTAATCAACAGACAGGATTCCCTCTTGAGGTATATGATCAAATTAATAACATTTGCATTCAGGCATGGAAGTCACTTCCAAACAGAGGAGAGGTATCTGGTAATTTGACCAAGATTATACAAGGCCCTACAGAACCCTTTTCAGACTTTGTAGCAAGGATGGTGGATGCCGCTGGAAAGATTTTTGGGGATCCTGATAGAGCCATGCCCCTTGTTAAGCAATTGGTCTTTGAGCAATGCACCAAGGAATGTAAAGCAGCAATCGCTCCTTATAAGAACAAAGGCATAGAAGCATGGATGAAGGTGTGTAGAGAGATTGGAGGACCTTTAACTAATGCAGGTCTTGCAGCTGCTGTCCTTCGGATTGCAAAAGGGGGCGGTCCTGCCGCCGGAACGTGCTTCCATTGTGGTCAACCCGGTCATGTCAGACGTGAATGTCCCAAAAAAGACAATTTTACTGGACCTCCTCACGGTGGCCCTTCCAATGGCTTTCGTCTACCGGGGTTGTGTCCAAGATGCAAAAAGGGGAAGCATTGGGCAAAAGAGTGTAGATCAGTGAGGGACATCCATGGACAACCTATTTCAGCTGGGCCAAAAAACGGCCGACGGGGCCCTCGACCCCAGGGCCCACAAATATATGGGGCAGTGGAGAATGTTGCACCCGAACCCGAGACATGGCCATCTCTACGCCATCCCATGAAACGCGGAGAGCCACTACAGGTGCCGCGGGATTGGACCTCTGTTCCACCTCCAGACTCGTATTAACACCTAAGATGGGAGTCCAATTGGTGGAAACTGAGTTCAAAGGGCCTTTACCACCTGGCACTGTAGGTTTGCTAATTGGACGTGCATCCTCTATTTTACAAGGTCTTCGTGTTTTCCCCGGAGTCATAAGTCCTGATACTGTAGGGATAGTAAAGGTTATGGTGGAAGCTCCAGGGGGCATTGTGTCCATCTCCCCAGGAGATCGGATTGCTCAATTACTAATTTTGCCTAGTTTGCATAATCACTTCCCTGCTGACTCTTAGGGGTGATCCAGATCTTACTTCCCCTCGTAGCCTCACTAAAGAGGCTAGAGCGGCCCTTATGACAGTAGAAGAAGCTATACAACATGCTACTTTATGCAGGCTCCAGAGTGATAAACCTTTCCAATTATGTGTGCTTGCCACTATGCGGCAGCCTACTGTTGAGCGTGCTCATCGCACCTTAAAGGAAACTTTACAAAAACAAAAGGGGGGAATAGGAGCTGAACATACTCCTAAAGAACGCCTGTCCTTAGCTCTCTTTACCATTAATTTTTTGAATTTGGATATTCACGGTCGCTCTGCGGCCGATAGACATGTGTCCCCTCAGCCCTCTGTGATTGGCTATGTTAAGTGGAAAGATGTTCTTACGGGCCAATGGAACGGCCCCGACCCCGTGCTGACATGGGCACGAGGATCTGTATGTGTTTTTTCCCAGGATCGCACGGAACCATTGTGGGTCCCTGAACGCCTGACAAGAAGAGTCTTGATGCCAGCTACTCAGCAACAAGAAATACCACAGCAACCCCGTGATGAGGATCTTCATTCTGCTGAGTGCTCTGGCTCTGGTGCTGGTGCCGATGACATGGACGACACCAATGCAGTGGTGGGCAGCGGCACGGGCTTGGCCAATGCCGATGCCGGTTCATGATTTAATGATTCCAGGAATGCCTCCCGTATCATTGGCGAATATTTGGCCGGAAATTGGTCCAGATAAAGCTATGATCATACAAGCTCTTGCAGCTTTAGAAAATGGCATCTCACCTCAAGTCTGGCTTGCGCAGATTAAACAGTAAATCTTTGACATGGTCGTTGCACCCCAAGTTTTATGAACATTGCACTGGGATCGACATGTCTTTCTTTGTTATTCTCTTAGTGTTGGAAAGCCCTTGCACTCTGCCGGCTTTACTGCCATTGCACGCAGATGGGTTTCCACACTAGTGCTTTTCTATCGCCTTAAGACCCGTGCCTTTCTTTTAGGGTGTTGCCAACTTGTTTGTCGTCGTATTTCTATACAGCCACAGTTCAGCCTCAGCCATCCCCCTTCGTCCACCATCATCACGATACAGGATGCGAGGCAAGGCACTGCACTTGAGTGATCCTTGAAGTGGACCTCAAGGAGAGCATGTCCTATTGCATGCGGGTTAGACGCGTCCACGCCCCGTCCCACGAAAAAAGGTGTCGGCTGATATGGCCTCAGATCTGGGGAAGGGCCCTCCTTGGGGCTGAGCCATACTATGCAGCCACTTCTGCACAGTGGGATAGGACCTCTACTCTCGCCTGTATTTTTTGGAAAACAAAAGGGGGAACTGTGGTGAGCCGTTTCTGCGGACTGTGGTCGCCATTACAAGATGGCGCTGGCTCCGCTGTGGTCTGTAACAAACAACTCCTTATTTGGGAGAGTTGGTGTATGGTTTTTTAACACCCTATGAGAAAGCTCCACGTGGCAGCTTCGCATTGGGGCTTGAGATGCTTTATTAAGGCTGGGAGAGGCATCCGAGAGGAAGAAGAAGAAATATCAAGGACCTGAATAAACGGCTGAAAGAAGATTCCTGTTGTTGCGTCTTCCTTGCGGGCAAGGGGGTCGCGACAACTGCTGGAGGGAAAGTTGCAATGCCCAGAGTCTGGCCACCCTCGAAGCAGTGAGCAGGGGTCACCAACCAGGCATCCCATTCCTGATGCCCACCCAGGAGAAACGGAGACAGGCTCCACAGAAACTCGCCCGTGGAGGTCCCTAGCCACGTTACTCCTAAGAGCGCCAAATTGGAAACGACCCAGATGCCATCGATTACTGGCTAAGCAGAGTGTCTATCAGTGAAATGGACCGCTCTTTGGCGTAAGAGGTCTGAAGCTGACGCGCTCATGCTGCCCGCGGAGGGACCCTGGAGGGACCCTGGAGAGGGCACGCTAACCGGGGAGGGAGGCCCAGGCACACACGGAACAGCCTACTGGCCTCCCTCCACCACAGGAAGGGGATCAGCGGTTGCCCAGAGCTGAGGGCAGGGGTGGCAAAGGGACAGGATGACTGCTCGGGGGCACGAGGTTTCTTTTGGTGGTGATGAAAGTGTTCTAAAGTTAGATGGTGGTGACAGTTGCCCAACTCTGTGAGAAACCATGGAATGGGACACTTTACACTTCAGTGAGTCGTATGGGGTGTGAACTGTGTCTCAATAAGTCTGTTGGAATATGACAGTAAATCAGCAAAGCAGTGAAAAGACCAGAAAAAAAACAGGAGGGAGTAATTGTGATGATAGAAACCACCTGTCAATTGAACTTAAGGGCGAATTTATGAAAAGGGATGTGTGTGTGTGTGTGTGTGTGTGTGTGTGTGTGTGTGTGTGTGTGTTTAGCCCTTCTTTATGTTTGTAGAGAGGCAGGGTCTCGCTGAGTTGCTTAGAGCCTTGCTGAGTTGCTGAGGCTGGCTTTGAACTTGTGATCCTCCTGCCTCAGCCTCCTGAGCTGCTAGGATTACAGGCCTGCACCACCGCACCCTGAAGAAAAAGAATATTTTTAAAAGAAATTGTAGAAAAGGAATCATTTCAGAGTTTAAATTCTTTTTCTTCTTCTTTTTTTTTAGTTGTCAATGGACCCTTATTTTATTTATTTTTTATGGGGTGCTGAGAATCGAACTCAGTGCCTCACCCATGATAGGCAAGTGCTCTACCGCTGAGCCACAACCCCAGTCCTCTTTTTTTTTTTAATTATAGAAAAAAATTTAAATATACGCCAATATAAAGGGACACCTAAAACAAACCCCCGTGTCTCCACTCAGCCCGACAACTGACTTGCGGCCCATCTGGCTTTGGGCTCCCGCCCACTCTCCTGCATGGAATTTTTGAAGCCAATCTCAGAACCGCAGAGCTTCCTGCCTGAGATTTTGGAAGGCCACGGTCCACATCTTCCTTGTGAAGACCTGAGTTGACTTTCTTTTTCACTAGAAGCGGGGGAAAGGCGAATCTCCCCAGCCATGGACTGGCCTCCTTTGCTTAGGTGATACTTTCTGTTTGGTCGCAGGTTCCCTTTCTGCCGTGGCCACTGGGAGGCTCAGACCCCTACACTGACAGCCAGACCCTTACGGGTCCTTGCAGGAGGCAAATTAGTGAACCAGCTGAACTCCTGACAGTATTTTATTTTCTCATTTGTGCAGAGGTGACGAGTGGCCCACCAGTTATCCATTCTCCCTTCTTTCCTAGTAACCAAGCCTCGATTTCATTCACACGGGTATCGTGTACAGTTAAAAGATTGCGTTTCTCAGCTTCTATTGCAGCTAAGACTAAATTCTGTCCAACTGAGGTTTGGAGCTGAAACTTTCAAGAGGTTCCTTGAAGAAAGGTAAGATTACAAGGGTTTCTCCTCTCCTTCTTCTTGCTGCTTGAAATGTGGCTGCAATCGCTGGAGTGTCTGCAGTCATCTTGAAGCATGAGGTAGCCTTAAAGATGGAAGCCATATTCTAAGGATAATGAAACCGGATGCTAGAAGGAGCCTGGATGTTCGATTCTGTGGTGCTACTGAACTTCCTCTCTCCAGCTTTCATTTATGCAAGAGAAGAATAAAGTCCTATGGTGTTCAGGCCACTGTGTTTTCTGGTCTTTCTTTCCAGCAACTGAACACAGTACCTGTCAGCTCCACTCCTGCTCTCCCTTCTCAATTCTCTTGAGCATTTGACTTCATCTTGTGTATCGCTTTTAAACCATTTAAAACCCATTATGGACTTAGAGTTAAAATAAATAGTTTATTAAAGGAGAGCGTTACACAATCGAGCACAGGCTTCTTATTTCAAAGAGCAACAGCCGAGAGCACTTGCCGACCCACAGCCAAACTGCCTTGTGATCCGCACCCTGAAGTCTGGGCGGGGAACGGCTGCTCGTTGTCCCAAAGATGGGCACCACATGGAAAGTCCATTTCCAGCAGAGCGAGTTCTTAAGCTGAACAAACACGGACCATATGTCCCGCCCTAGAGCCCGGGAGGCAGCTCAGTGCCGTGAGGTGAGGGATGATGGGATTGCCACCGACACGGGCCATCTGACTGCGGTGCAGGACTGGGGTGTGGGGGGCCGGGACAGGTGCCCGGCTGCTGAGCTGCCTCAGGTTGGCAGAGGTCACAGGTCACGATAGCTGGCGATTTGGCAGGGACTGAGCGTTGCGGAGCTGTTGGCGATCCGGTGTTTCCACTTAACGCCTTCGTACCCAAGAGTCATATGCATCCTAGTCCTAGCCGGGGTCCTGGAGGCCCCTGCTGGGCCGTGTTAACCCTCGAGGTGAAGATCAGAAGATGCCCGGAAGGTTCCGAGTCGGACAGCCAGGGCGCACAGGAGATTCAGAACAGGGCTGCCGTCAACCACTACAGAAGGCTCAGTATTTCAGTAACCTGTACGGGTGCGCCATGACCGAGTGAATGTCTGCCCTGGTTTTGCATAAGTTTAAACATTTTTTTCTTTAAGTAAACAGTTTAAAAGTGGAAACAGATTTAAATATGTGTGTGGAAGATGGAATCATAAAATATTAATAGTAATGACTCCCACTCTGGGGGTGGCCTTATCGCCAAGCACTTTATAATTCATCAACTTATTTAACCCCTTCGATGACAGCCCCTCAAGGTAACTGAAACCCGGCTCAAGGTGGCTTGAGCAAAGAAGAGACCTACTAAGCTATGTAACTAAAAAGTCTAGTGGGATTCAGGCATGGCTGAATCCAGGGGCTCAAAGAGATCTTCTGAGCTCCGTTTCCTTCCTGCCTCTCTCTGCTCTTCCTCACAGGTGGGTTTCCTCTCCATGTGGTGGCTCTGGAGGCTCAAGACTAGCATGACCCTTCTGACACTCTCAGCACCAAGGCGGTTTTATTTCTTACAATTCCCGGGGAAGTTCAGGGTTTGGTCTCAGTCTTGGAGACACACGCCCATCCCGGAACCCAGTGCGCAGGATGATATTGGAAGGCTGCTAGACGCTCTGATTGGCGGGCCTAGGTCACGTGTCCTTCTCTGGATCTGGAAGGGTTCACACTTCCCGAAATACGTGGGCAGGGGCGCGAGGGGTCACCAAGGTGCCAGGGAGAGGAGAATGCTGGGCACACAGAATATCAGGGGCCAACTCCAAATGCCCCCATTTCATTAACAAGGAAATGCAGCTGCTGCACCTGATCGTGGGTCCGTGAGAACGGCCCGGCTGAACAGAGCGAGTGAGGGAGGCCAGTGGGAGATGACCAGCCAGGAACCCAGGCCGGGGAGGGCCCTGAGGGCCATCGTGAGGACCGAACGTGATTCGATGTGGATTGCAACAGGATGGCTCTAGCTTAGCTGTTCAAATGCAAGACGGTATGCTGCGTCTGTAACATCTCATGTCTCTTCCTGTAAGGAATATGCCGGGGCCAGACCTGGTCAGTGGGCGGTCCATCTCCTGTCAGGAGTTGGTATGTGAGCCACATGGGTCCAGTAAGAGCCAGTCCAAGTCCTTCTGCTGAAACTATTGGGAGAAATAAGCCCTTTCTACTAAGACCCTCCCCGTCAAGACCACCCCTTCCTACGACTGCAAATGAGGCCAACATGGGGAGCCCAGAGTCAAGTGAGGGAGAGGAAGAAAGTCTGACCTAATGACCTTGCTCGACCCCTAGATCCAGCCATGCCTGAAGTCACCCCAGCCCTGGATTTCCCAGTTCAGTGAGTCAGTTTCTCTCACTCTCTGAGTAAGCCACTTTGTGTGGCGCTTCTCATGATGACAGTGGAAAGAATCCTCAGGGAGACAACAGGTACACTGACACCGATTTAGCACTTGGTTCCAGAATCAGATACTGAGGTAGTTCTGGGTGAGTTCTGGCTCCCAGGGTGCTCACGGCTGGGAGAGGGAACAGCTAAGGACTCTGCTCCTTAAACCACAGTGGGTTCTGCGTCTGCTTCCCCCGCCCCGTCAGGATCAGAGCAAAGGTAAGCTTCTCCCGTTCTGTCACTTCCAGGGGCGTGGAGGCCACGAGGAAGGAGCTCCTGGGTCAGCGCTCCCTGACCTGCACCACGGCTGTGATTCCCAACAAGAAAGAGGTCCAAAACCCAGGCTGGCACAAACCTACCTCCCAGGACAAATGACCTTCCGAGAGTCACCCAGGACGACCTGTCCCACCGACCGGGCTGGCAGCTAACTAGGGAGCAGACAGGGAAAGCGAGACCCTCGGCTCGGTCTGTCCTCGGCTTCCCGGGGGTGGTTGGCTGGGGAGGGGCCCTGGGCCACAGGCCGCCATCTTTCCTGATGCGGTGGTTTTCACTCTGTCCCTGAAGGGCCTAGTCCACAGCCAGAGGACTGTGGCTGGCCTCCCTCCTGCCCACCAGAGGCCTGGCGCCCCCTGGGAAGGACTGGTGGCCCCAGGGGAGGGGACAGGATGACAGGGTCTGTCCCTCCATCTGCCACTCCTCCTCTCTGACAGGTGTGTCCCTGTGTGGAGGAAGAGGGCGGGCCTGGTGACTTGCCCTCCTCCTCCTCCGGTGACAGGGCATGGGTGACTGGGCCACCTGAACCTGCTGCTCCCTGGGTCCCTGGTCTAGCATCCTCGGCTCTGTGCCGCCCAGCAGCCCCTGTGCCCACTCCTGCAGCAGGCCAAGCGTGCACCCTCCCCAGGCCGCCCCCGGCCCCCGCTGTGCCCCCGCCTGCTGGCCTTCCTGCCACCCTTCGAGACCTCCTCGCCGTCACCCCGGGAACCCTCCCGTACCCCCATCTGCCAGGCACCCCAAGCACATCACGCCCCCTCGGCCGTGTGCAGGTCCACCTGGGCTTCTTGCTGGGGACGGAAGCGCCATCCACCCGGGCCTCGCCAGACAGGCCCCGCGGCCGTCCCTGCCACGTGGCTGCACCGTGGTTCTTGGGCCCCAGCTGTGGCCACGTGCCTCTACTCTCCCACCGTTTTCCCCTGGCCCTGCCCGGGGCTCGGGGACAGGGACAGGGGTCCCTCTCCTGCTGCCGTGCCCAGGGCCCCTGCTGGGATCTCTCCGGCCTGTTCATTTGCTCCCCTCGGCTCCGGGCTCCGTGTGGAGTGTCCCCCAGCTCCAGAAGCCCTGACCCGGGCTGATTAAGACCCATTCTTGGTGACACACACGACACACACGTGACACACACCTTCACCCTGTTCCCGCTCCATCCCCTTCGTCGACCTGCGTCCACTGTCTAGGAAGGTGCAGAGGCCTGTGTCCCCCCAGAGACTGAGGGGACACCAGCCCCTGGCTGGGCTCTCCTCTGTGGTCAGCTCTAAGATGACAGGTCATGAAAAGCCCTGAGGGTGATGTCGTCAGCCCTGGAGACGGGACTCTGGCTGCCCTCCCTCTGCCTGCAGAGAGGGTCCTGGGTCTTAATTGTAAGTGACAGAGTGTGAGGGTCTTTCCTCCTCTGCCTCCTGTCTCCCAGAGACCCCAGCACAAGTCTGGCTGTGGTGACCATCTCCCAAACACAAGGTCACCCTCCTCCTGTACCACACCTGGGCGCGCACACACATGCACACGTGCACACGCCCGCACACCCTCCTCTGGTCCCAGAGGAGCAGGGCAGGGAGCTCGGGTGCCATAACTCACACCCTCTTCCCTGGGAATCTCAGGGGTCAGGTCCTGACTCGGGTATTTAGGGGTGGGTGATGTTGGGGAGCAGCTTTTAGACTTTCCGGAGCTGGGGATTCCACCGGGGCCTGGAGCTCCCCCCCAGCCCTTTGAAATGTCGTCTTGATACAGGGGCGGCTGAGCTGCCCAGGCTGGACTCAAACTTAGGAGCCCCCTGAATAGTGGGGTCACAGGCGTTTGCCACCATACCCAGCTTTGGGAAGGCGTCCTACCGCCAGTCCCTCACGCGTGAAGCGGAGGCCCCAAAGGCCTGATCATAAGGTCAGTGCAGTTAATCGCCTGGACACTAAGAGTGTCAGGTGGGCGACATGCAGCATGATGTCACTGTAGAGAACAAAACCTGTGTGTGTGTGAGAGAGAGAGAGGGAGAGAGAGGGAGAGAGGGGGGAGGGGAGAGGGGAGGGGGAGGGGAGAGGGGGAGAGAGAGGGGAGAGAGGGGGGAGGGGAGAGGGGGAGGGGGGAGGGAGAGGGAGGGAGAGAGGGGGAGGGGGAGAGGGAGAGGGAGAGGGAGAGGGAGAGAGGGGGAGGGGAGAGGGGGGAGGGGGAGAGGGAGGGAGGGAGAGGGAGAGAGGGAGAGAGAGGGGGAGGGGGAGAGGGAGAGGGAGAGAGGGGGAGGGGAGAGGGGGGAGGGGAGAGGGAGGGAGGGGGAGAGGGAGGGAGGGAGAGGGAGAGAGGGAGAGAGAGGGGGAGGGGGAGAGGGAGAGGGAGAGAGGGGGGAGGGGGAGAGGGAGAGGGAGGGAGAGGGGGAAGGGGAGAGGGAGGGAGGGGGAGAGGGAGGGAGGGAGAGGGAGAGAGGGAAGAGAGGGGGAGGGGGAGAGGGAGAGGGAGAGAGGGGAGAGGGGGAGGGGGAGAGGGAGGGAGGGGGAGGGAGAGGGAGGGAGAGGGAGAGGGAGAGAGAGAGGGGGAGGGGGAGAGGGAGAGGGAGAGGGGGAGGGAGAGGGGGGAGGGGGAGAGGGAGGGAGGGGGAGAGGGAGGGAGGGAGAGGGAGAGAGGGAGAGAGAGGGGGAGGGGGAGAGGGAGAGGGAGAGAGGGGGAGGGGAGAGGGGGGAGGGGAGAGGGAGGGAGGGGGAGAGGGAGGGAGGGAGAGGGAGAGAGGGAGAGAGAGGGGAGGGGGGAGAGGGAGAGGGAGAGAGGGGGGAGGGGAGAGGGGGGAGGGGGGAGGGAGAGGGAGGGAGAGGGAGAGGGAGAGAGGGGGGAGGGGGAGAGGGAGAGGGAGGGAGAGGGGGAAGGGGAGAGGGAGAGAGAGAGGGTGGAGGGGGAGAGGGAGAGAGAGAGGGTGGAGGGGGAGAGGAGAGAGAGAGGGTGGAGGGGGAGAGGGAGAGGGAGAGGGGGGGAGAGGGAGAGGGAGAGAGAGAGGGGGAGGGGGAGGAGGGAGAGGGAGAGGGGGGAGGGAGAGGAGGGAGGGAGGGGGAGAGGGAGGGAGAGGGAGAGGGAGAGAGAGG